>NC_041392.1:105173435-105190523 GCF_002162155.2 Triticum dicoccoides
AACCCTGAAGAAAAAGCGGTGATAACCGAAGAAACTGAAGAAATAAACAAATGAATCACCTCATAAACGAAGAACAACAAAGACCCAAAGAAAAGCGTAAAAACCGATGAAGAGAAAGCAAGAAAAATATAAAATAAAATATAAAAAATCAAAGAAAACTAATGCAGAAAATGAAAACAAAACAAAGAAAGAATAAAACCGAAGAAAAGTGATAAAGAAATTAAAAAATAAAGAAAAGAAGAAAGAAATGGAACTTGTTAAAACCAAGACATAAAGGAAGAAAAATGATGAAAAACAAAAAAACGATGAAGAAGAAAAGAAAACTAGTAAGAACCGTGTAAAAAAAGTGAAAAAAAAGTTGCAAAAGGGAAGAAAACAGAAACCCAAAGAAAATTATAAAGAAGAACAAAAGAAAACAAAAAAGAATGAAAGCGAACCATCGAGTGAGCGACAACAGAATGATCCAAGCGACCCGAGTGAGCGAGGGAGGAGAAGAAAATGAGCCGGCCCGATTCATACGCGGGATCAAAATTCCTTACCCGAGCGAAGTTATCGTGTCGCTTAAAGTGAGAAATAGCTCTTGCGCCTATTTTTTGAGCATCAGTACAGACACAAGCGCTTATATACATACGCATACACTCACCCTTATGAACATACGCACGCACACCCTATCCCTATGAGCACATCCGAAAGACTGAGCCGGCACATCATCTTGAGATTTACGAAGTCACCGTAGGCATTTCATCGTTGACGGGATCGTCTCTTCCCACTGAAAGCGCACCGCCGGAAATCCTGAAATAAATCCAGAAATAATGCGAGCACCAGGATTTGAACCCTGATGTGTTGGGAATATCACTGTCCACCTAACTATTTCAACCACAGGTTAATTCGCAGCTCTCGCACCTGTTAAGGGAATGCAATCCACCAAACGCTTGTGTCCGTTTCGGTGAACCGTGTGGGAGTTGCCCTTAGTAAGGAGTATATGTACGGAAGCACAACTCAAATCAGCATTTTATAAGGTAGACCTGACAAGCGATCCTACCAAACCGTCGCTCAATTAGCTACTCTAAAGCGGACGCGACTTGATGACATTTATGCCGGTCAACCCTCTGACGCAACTTGTTGGTCAGAGGGATGTGACCGTATGGGAAGACAATGCCTCTTCATTTTAGATGCTACTGGAGAAACCTACTTTAACTGCGCATTGAAGCGGCATCGCTCCGCCTACCAGAACAGTCTAAGTAGTGTTTGGCGCCCTCCTCGCCGCAAACCCTCTTCTCTTCTTAAGTCCTCTCCGTTCCTCTTTGATCAGGTCTGATGTCAGGCGGTAGTGTTTGGTTCTCGATGCCGGTGGGTGATGGGGTTATGTACCTAGGGTAGGGTCATGGACCTGTTCCAAGTAACTTACCCTAGGACATCCCTAGAAGAGGTCGCCTTCCAGTCGACCAACGAGGATTCACTCGACTGGCCTGAAGGACTCGACCACGAAGACTCACTCGACCACCAGGAGGTCAAGAGGCACTCTGCACCGCAACGGCCTGTAATTAAGTAGACTTTATGATAGTAAAGGCACTTTATGTGGGGCGTTACCAGTAACGCCCCAGACTTAACTCACCTTAAACCCTCTCCTACGTGGGCTGGCTGGGGTCCTGGCGCACTCTATATAAGCCACCCCCCTCCACAGGCAGAAGGGTTCGGCACCTTGTAATCCATACATTCATAATCCACTCGACCGCCTCCGGGCTCCGAGACGTAGGGCCGTTACTTCTTCCGAGAAGGGCCTGAACTCGTACATCCTTTGTGCTTACAACCTCTCCATAGCTAGGACCTTGCCTCTCCATACCTACCCCCACTCTACTGTCAGGCTTAGAACCACGACAGTTGGCGCCCACGGTGGGGCAGGTGTTTTAGCGATTTTGTGGAGAAGTTGCAATTCTTCCGAGTATTTTCATCATGGTGTCTGCTGGAGTTTTGATCGAGGGTCAAGAGATCCGTCTCGGCACTCTCACCTTCATCGCCGACGACTCCGCATGGCTCCAGGAGGCTCCACTCGACGTAGATGCGCTCCCCGTCCGCGGTGCGACGCATTTTCGTGCATGTATCCGCGGCGTTCTGCTGCGGCAACCATCGACCCAGTATCGGTCGGCTCCTCCGTCTTCCACCCTCCCGGTCTCCCGCCAGCGCAAGCGCTCAGGCCGGTCGAGGCTTCAGCGATGGGTGAGTCACGCGGTGGCTCGCCAGTCGACCACTACACAAGTTGCGGCAATCGAGCCCAACGAATCTCTCTACGGCTTGTTCGATCAGTCGACTGGCTCCGGAGAGACTGCATCCGAGTGCGGAAGCAGTGATCCAGCGGCGGAAATCTTGATGGTCGACGGGCCCCACAGCCCTCCTGGCTTCGCCCGCGGTGGTGGAGCAGGCGACGGCGGCGACCCTGCTCGAGGCTATGAAGAGTACCAGCCCGAGCCACTCGACTCTCTGCAAAGAGAAGAGCTTCGCCGCAGGAACGAGGATCCCCTGCGTATTCCCATCGCAGGAGAAACCCCCGAGGCTCGTGCCTTGGAGGAGGCGCGTCTGGCCAATTTGGCCGAGCGCACTCGACTGGAGAACCTTCAGCGAGCACTCGACGAGCGCGCGCGGAAACGAGTTCCCGACACCAGTCGACGTCAACTCTTCCCGCCGACTCAGGTATATCGAACCCCAATTCAGAATTTAGCAGCTGCGACCCGTATAGCAGAGTCCATTCAGCCTTCGCAGTCAGAGGCTGGCAGAGGTTTGCTGCAGATCAGGGATCTGCTCCGGGCAGCAGGAGATCAGAATTCAGCCGTGTCTCAGTCGCGCAACAGAATTCACAGTCGATCTGTCACTGTGAATACGGTTCAGTCGGCTCACAGCCCCAGATCGCCTCCGCGGCGCGAAGGGCGTGAGAATCGGCGAGATCAATATGGCGACAGACTCGACCGAGATGATAGGCGTCGAGTGCCCTATTCCCCTCCGAGGGGTGGGTCTTACGCTCCTCGGCAGCCAGATGATAGGCGTCAGTACAGTACAGGGCGTAGGGTTCCAGTTGACCCCAGAGAGCCAGGCTTCGACGCGCGATCCATTATCGTGCAAGGGTTGGTCGACCGGAACAGAGCCCATCGAGGTGCACTAGACAGAGATGTACCCACGAGCAGTCGAGTACATGTTTCTGGTCCTGAATGTTTCAGCAGAGCTATCAGAGCCGCAGTTATCCCCCCCAATTTCAGGTTGGCAACAGGAGTCAGCAAGTTCACTGGTGAGTCTAAGCCTGAAACTTGGCTTGAAGACTACCGAGTGGCAGTTCAGATCGGTGGTGGGAACGACGAGGTGGCCATGAAGCATTTTCCCCTCATGTTGGAAGGTTCTGCCAGGGCATGGTTGACTCAATTACCTCCTAGCAGCATCCACACTTGGGAAGATCTGTCCCGAGTGTTCGTCAGAACGTTTGAAGGGACTTGCAAGCGACCAGCGGGATTGACAGAGTTGCAAGTCTGCTGCAGAAAACTAATGAGACTCTCAGAGAGTATATTCAGAGGTGGATCACTTTGCACCACACTGTGGAAAATGTCTCTGATCATCAGGCAGTATGCGCCTTCAAAGACGGCGTGAAGAACAGAGAACTGAGTTTGAAATTTGGTCGAACCGGTGACATGACCTTGAGTCGGATGATGGAGATTGCTACCAAGTACGCCAACGGTGAAGAAGAAGACCGACTCCGAAGCGGCAAGCACAAGCCGAGTCAGTCGGAAAAAGGAAACACCAGTCGGAAACAGAAGCGGAAGGCTGAACCGGCAGCTCCTGGAGAGGCTCTGGCCGTGACTCAAGGAAAGTTTAAGGGGAAACCAAAAGGATCCTGGAACCCCAAGAAGGTGAAGGATAAAGAAGGGAACGACGTGATGGATATGCCGTGCCACATCCACACGAAGAAAGATGAAGAGGGGAATATCATTTACCCAAAGCACACCACTCGCCAATGTCGACTCCTGATCCAGCAGTTTCAGGGAAAACAGTCTAAGGACAAGGAGAAGGAGCCGGACAAGGCCGAAGACAAAGAGGACAGTGAGGGAGGATATCCGCATATCAACTCCACTCTGATGATCTTCGCAGATGTGGAAAGCAGAAGTCGACTGAAAGTGATTAACCGAGAGGTTAACATGGTTGCCCCAGCAAAGGCAAATTATCTGAAGTGGTCTCAAACACCCATCACCTTCGACCAATCTGATCACCCGACTCATATTGCCACCCCTGGGAGGCAAGCTTTGGTGGTCGATCCAGTTGTCGAAGGCACTCGACTGACAAAGGTGCTGATGGATGGTGGAAGTGGGCTGAATCTGTTATATGCAGACACGTTGAAAGGTATGGGCATTCCGATGTCCCGACTGAGCACTAGTAACATGAGCTTCCATGGAGTTATACCAGGGAAGAAGGCCGAGTCACTCGGCCAGATAGCTTTGGACGTAGTGTTTGGCGATTCAAAGCATTTTCGCAAAGAAAAGTTGACGTTTGAGGTCGTGGATTTTCAAAGTGCATATCATGCCATTTTGGGGAGACCAGCCTATGCACGGTTCATGGCTCGACCATGTTACGTGTACCTCAAATTGAAGATGCCCGGTCCCAAAGGTGTGATCACTGTCACCGGTGATAGGAAAAAGGCAGAGGAGTGCTTTCAGAAGGGCTCCAAAATTGCCGATTCCCAAGTGACAGCGGTCGAGTTCGAAGAATACAAGCAAAACGCAGATCCGAGTGACTTGCTGCGATCCAAGAAGCCCGCCACAGAGTCTGCATTCCAGTCGTCCGGTGAGACGAAGCCTGTTCACATTCACCCGACCGACCCCGAAGCAGCTCCGACCCGCATCTCCACAACACTCGACCCAAAATAGGAAGAAGCGCTCATCCAGTTCCTCCGTGAGAACTGGGACATTTTTGCATGGAAGCCCGCTGACATGCCAGGTGTTCCCAGGGGACTGGCTGAGCATCGCTTAAGAGTCGACTCGTCTGCAAAGCCAGTCAAAGAACATCTTCGGCGGTCCGCCGTCCAGAAGAGAAAGGCCATCGGTGAAGAAGTGGCTCGACTGTTGGCGGCAGGATTTATCCGAGAGATATTCCACTCCGAGTGGCTCGCTAATGTCGTCATGGTTCCTAAGAAGGACAAGTCGCTCCGAATGTGCATTGATTTCAAGCACATCAACCGGGCCTGCCCGAAAGATCACTTTCCTCTCCCTCGCATAGATCAAATTGTTGACTCGACCGCGGGATGCGAGAGGTTGTCTTTTTTAGATGCTTACTCCGGGTACCACCAGATCCGTCTGTATGGGCCCGATGAAGTAAAAACAGCTTTCATCACTCCATTCGGGTGCTTCTGCTATATCACCATGCCATTCGGCCTCAAGAATGCCGGAGCCACATTTATGCGAATGATCCAGAAGTGTCTACTCACTCAAATCAGTCGGAATGTAGAAGCTTATATGGATGATATTGTTGTCAAGTCACGAAAAGGTTCCGACCTGCTCGCTGACCTCGCCGAAACATTTGCCAACCTCAGAAGGTATGATATCAAGCTCAATCCATCAAAGTGCACATTTGGAGTTCCTGGTGGCAAGTTACTCGGTTTTCTCGTTTCCGAACGGGGAATCGACGCCAACCCAGAAAAGATTGGCACTATTCTCCGAATGAAACGCCCTGTGCGAGTGCACGATGTCCAGAAGCTTACTGGATGCTTGGCCGCATTAAGTCGATTCATCTCACGACTCGGTGAAAAGGCATTGCCTCTTTACCGACTGATGAAGAAGGCTGACAAGTTCGAGTGGACTCCAGAAGCTGATGCAGCGTTTGCCGAGCTAAAAGCTCTGCTCTCCACCCAGCCGGTGCTTGCTGCTCCAATCAGCAAAGAGCCTCTGTTGCTCTACATCGCAGCCACAGGACAAGTCGTCAGTACTGTGCTAACGGTCGAGCGGGAAGAAGAAGGAAAAGCTCTCAAAGTTCAGCGCCCAGTGTATTATTTGTCTGAAGTCTTGACTCCATCCAAGCAGAGATATCCTCATTATCAGAAGCTTGTGTATGGAATATACATGACCACAAAGAAGGTTGCTCATTATTTCTCTGACCATTCAATCACAGTCATCAGCGACGCTCCACTATCAGAGATTCTGCACAACAGAGATGCAACTGGTCGAGTGGCCAAATGGGCGATTGAACTTCTTCCCCTTGATATCAAGTTTGAGGCAAAGAAAGCCATTAAGTCCCAGGCAATAGCAGATTTCCTCGCCGAGTGGATCGAACAGCAGCAGCCGACTGAAGTTCACTCGGAGCATTGGACCATGTTTTTCGATGGTTCTAAGATGTTGAATGGTTCCGGTGCTGGGGTTGTCCTGGTTTCCCCCAGAGGAGATAAGCTCAGATATGTGCTCCAGATTCACTTTGATTCCTCCAACAATGAGGCAGAATATGAGGCCCTCCTATATGGGTTGCGCATGGCCATTTCACTCGGCGTCCGTCGCCTAATGGTCTATGGCGACTCGGATTTAGTGGTCAATCAGGTGATGAAAGAGTGGGACGTGAGAAGCCCAGCCATGACTGGATACTGCAGTGCAGTGAGGAAGCTAGAGAAAAAGTTCGAGGGGTTGGAGCTCCATCATATACCCCGACTGAAAAATCAAGCAGCTGATGATCTAGCAAAGATAGGTTCCAAGAGAGAAGCCATTCCGAGTGGTGTGTTCTTGGAGCATATACACACTCCGTCAGTCAAAGAAGATCCTTTCACCGAAGAAACTCCACAGCCCAAGAGTGCCACAGATCCGACTGAAGTTGAAGTCCCAGCGGTGGTCGACTTGATCATGGAGGTTTTGGTAGTCATTCCCGACTGGACGATTCCGTATGTCGCATATATCTTGAGGAAAGAGCTTCCGGAGGATGAGGAAGAGGCTCGACGGATCGTCCGTCGATCTAAGGCCTTCACCGTCATCAAAGGACAATTATACAGAGAGAGCACGACTGGAGTCGGTCAGAAGTGCATAACACCAGAAGAAGGTCGACTCATCCTCAATGATATTCACTCGGGGACCTGTGGTCATCATGCGTCCTCCCGGACCATCGTGGCCAAAGCATACCGAGCCGGATTTTACTGGCCCAAGGCGAATGAGATGGCAAAGGAGATAGTGGATAAGTGCGAGGGATGTCAGTTCTACTCAAATATGTCGCACAAACCCGCGTCAGCTTTGAAGACCATCCCACTCGTCTGGCCTTTTGCAGTTTGGGGGCTGGACATGGTCGGCCCTTTGAGAACAGGACGAAGTGGCTTCACGCATGTACTGGTGGCAGTCGACAAGTTCACCAAGTGGATCGAGGCTAAACCAATCAAGAGCCTCGACACCGGTACTGCTGTTAGCTTCATCAGGGAACTAATATTCAGATATGGAGTCCCGCACAGCATCATTACGGATAATGGGTCGAACTTTGACTCAGAGGGATTCAGAACCTTCTGCAACTCCCAGGGCACACGGGTCGACTACGCATCAGTCGCCCATCCGCAGTCGAATGGACAAGCAGAGCAAGCTAATGGACTGATTCTCAAGGGACTGAAGCCGCGACTGATGCGTGATCTCAAACACGCGGCTGGAGCTTGGGTCGACGAACTTCCATCTGTACTCTGGGGACTGCGGACCACGCCCAATCGGTCGACCGGAAGAACTCCATTCTTCTTGGTCTATGGAGCCGAAGCAGTCTTGCCGAGTGATCTTCTCCACAATGCTCCTCGAGTCGAAATCTACAACGAAGCAGAAGCTGAACAAGCGCGGCAGGACGCAGTCGACCTTTTAGAGGAAGAAAGGGAGATGGCTCTGATCCGGTCGACCATCTACCAACAAGATCTGCGCCGTTTCCACGCCCGAAATGTGAGAGGTCGAGCCTTCCAGGAAGGGGATTTGGTTCTCCGAGTGGATCAGCACAAACCACACAAGCTTGCTCCTTCTTGGGAAGGTCCCTTCATCGTCACCAAGGTTCTCCACAACGGGGCGTACCGTCTTTACAACGTCGAGCATAATATCGACGAGCCCCGAGCTTGGAACGCGGAGCTACTCCGCCCATTTTACACTTAAGTTTTATCACTCGGATGAGTTGCAATAAAGTACTTCTGTAGTTCATGGGTTTGGAAATAATAGTGTCATCACTTTTTATTTTTGTCCACATAAAAACTCCCCCCTCAGTGGGTGACTTAGCCGCGAATCCGTTTCGCCTAAGTTTGTAAAAATCCTACCGAGTGGTGAGCCAGACTCTCACTCGGAGGCTTAGCTGCGAATCCGTTTCGCCTAAGTTTATCAAAATCCTACCGAGTGGTAAGCCAGCCTTCCACTCGGAGGCTTAGCTGCAGTCCAAGGACTCGCCTAAGTTTATCAAAATCCTACCGAGTGGTAAGCCAGCCTTCCACTCGGGGGCTTAGCTGCAGTCCAAGCACTCGCCTAAGTTGTGAAAATCCTACCGAGTGAAGAGCGATCCTCTCACTCGGAGGCTTAGCTGCAGTCCAAGGACTCGCCTAAGTTTATCAAAATCCTACCGAGTGGTAAGCCAGCCTTCCACTCGGAGGCTTAGCTGCGACCTCGCGCTCGCCTAAGTTATAAAAATCCTACCGAGTGAAGAGCAACCCTCTCACTCGGGGGCTTAGCTGCAGTCCAAGCACTCGCCTAAGTTGTGAAAATCCTACCGAGTGGTAAGCCAGCCTTCCACTCGGAGGCTTAGCTGCAGCCTCGTGCTCGCCTAAGTTATAAAAATCTTACCGAGTGGAGAGCAACCCTCTCACTCGGGAGCTTAGCTGCAGCCCTGCGCTCGCCTAAGTTACAAAAATCCTACCGAGTGAAGAGCGACCCTCTCACTCGGAGGCTTAGCTGCAGTCCAAGCACTCGCCTAAGTTGTGAAAATCCTACCAAGTGAAGAGCAATCCTCTCACTCGGGGGCTTAGCTGCGGCCCTGTGCTCGCCTAAGTTACAAAATCCTACCGAGTGAAGAGCAACCCTCTCACTCGGGGGCTTAGCTGCAGCCCAGTGCTCGTCTAAGTGGACTAAAGAATAAGTCGATTGCAGCACAGGCACCTTGCTTTGAACCTGCAAAAGACATTCCGAGCCGAAGGCAATCGTATTCAAGCGCCAAATTCAAGTTTGAATTGATATCTAAAGGAACCGAAAGTGCTCAGGCGTCAAGCCTGTTAAGGTTTGTCGGTTACAATTCCACTCGGCATACCGAGGCAAATTTAAAGCGTCGATCCAGAAGAAGTTTTTTACCCCTCCTGTGGAGGGCTGGAAGGTGCAACAAATTCATCAAGGTCAATCCCGTCGGCGATCCGAGTGGCAGCTGCAAGGAAAGTTTCCATAAAGGATCTGAAGTCGTGCTTCTTGGTATTGGCCACCCGAAGGGCCGCCAGCTTCTCTTCTCGCGCATCTTTGCAGTGGACTCGGGCCAGACACAGAGCGACATCTGCACCACACCGAGCCGAGGACTTCTTCCACTCCTGCACTCGACCAGGGATCGTGTTCAAGCGGGCTATCAGCGACTCAAGGTCATTCTGAAGTGTCTCCTCAGGCCAGAGCGTCGAGTCGATGCGAGATGTGGCGGCCTTCAGCCTTGCGAGATAGTCCACGACAGCTGCGACACGAGACTCCAGTCGGAAAACATCCATGGCAACTTCGTCGTTCACCAGAGAATTGACGGGGTCAAGGTTTGGCTCCAGTCGGCTGGTTTCCTCTTCGAAGTTTTGACAAAATTCTGCAAGGGTGATCACTAAGTCAAGGGGATAGTCGAATGGAAGAAGCCACAGTTGGAAATATTTGCCAAACATGGAGGTTTACCTTCAAGCATAAGAAACAGCTTCTTGGCAAGGCCACTCAGGAAGGCCTCCAGTTCAGTTTTCTTCTCAGTCAATTTGCTGACTTGGTCGGTCAAGGCAGCTTTGTCAGTTCTCAGTCGACTGACTTCCTTGTTGGCAATCCCAAGAGCAGTTTTCAGATTGGTATTGTCTTGTTCGAGCTTGGTGACTGAAGCTAACTTCTCGTCAGCAAGCTTGATCTTCTCAGCTAGCTCAAGGTCTTTCTTCTGCTGGGCCTCCCTTACCTTACCTGCAAGTTACAGCGAGATCAGATGCCGAAACAAGCAAGGGGAAAAGCAGTCGTTAGGGTCTCACCAAACATACCTTCGGTCTCCTCCTTTGCCTTTGTCAGCTTCTCCTGAACCAGCTTCAAGCTCAGCTCGACTTGAGTATGTTTTTGTTCCAGCTCTGAGTAGCGAGCCACAAGATCACAGGAGTTCTGCGAAGAACCAATCGACTAAACGTCAAATGTAACTCACTTCCGAGTGAAAAAGGGAAAAACACACGTTTCTGAGACTACAGCCGAATACAAGCGTTCGACCGTAGTCTCGGGGACTACACCCAGTGGGTGCACTCAGCGTGCCCCCACTAATCCTGTTGAAGACAAAGTCGACCAGTCGACCTCAAAAAAAAAAACAGTGTGCGAGACGCATTCTCTAAGACTGTGATCAACTGCAAGCAGTCGACCACAGTCTCGGGGACTACACCCAGTGGGTGCACTCAGCGTGCCCCCACCGATTTGCGAAAACCAGTCGACCAGTCGACTGACAGAAAGATTGACATCATAAAGCCTAAGGCCGACTGCCAGCAGTCGACCTTAGCCTTGGGGACTACACCCAGTGGGTGCACTCAGCGTGCCCCCACCGGTTTGCGAAATCCAGTCGACCAGTCGACTGACAGAAAGATTGACATCATAAAGCCTAAGGCCGACTGCCAGCAGTCGACCTTAGCCTTGGGGACTACACCCAGCGGGTGCACTCAGCGTGCCCCCGCTAACACGGAGTTTATTCGACACACCCAGTGGGTGACTAATATAAATTCCGGAAAAGAAAAGTTTTTGGTAGCATATCCAACAGAACAAACAGCGGTCGACTGACCTGGACATTGCTTTGGAGGGCAGAACTGGCGTCATAAGCTGCCTGGCTCGCGTCCCGGATGGTCTTCAGCTGCTCCATCATGAGTCCCGCCTGGCGTATCGCCTCCTTCGCTGCGCCAGCTTGGTCCTCCGGGACGTGGTGCGTCATGAAGAGGGAAGGCTGCTGAGCACTCGTCAGTGGATTCGCGAAGGTCACCGTGTGTCGAGTGGTGTTCTCTTCCTCCACAGTCAGAATTTCAGGCGCCGGCACATCCTGAGGCACCTTACTGGCGGACGCTTTCCGACTCCTCCTGTGCTTCAGCGGTTCTTCATCCTCATCATCATCAGGAAGATCGATAACAGTGTTGGGTGGAGCTGCGGAGAAGGATCAGGATCAGAGATCGCGAGTCAGTCGACTAAGAATGGTATTAAGAACACAGTACCTGGATTCGAAGTTGCCGCATCCTCCATCTCGTGGTCATCGGCCCGGGCCGAGGTCTCAGAAGTAGCAGCACTGCAACTCCAAAGGATCAGTCGACTAACCTCAGCGTCGACCAGAGATAAAGTTCGCACAGAATAAGAAAATATGAGCAACACAATTACCCTGATATGGTGGGGATGGACACCTTCATCTTCGGCAGGAGCTTGGTCGGCTTCGATGAGGCCGCCCTGGGCTGCTTCGGCGCCTTTTCAGTCGGCGCCGGAGAGGTGGTCCGAGGGCGCTTGGTCGACTGAGTGGCGGTCGCAACCCCCTTACCACGTTCGGTCGAAGGGTCGTGGACAAGCTTCGACCGCCTTTCTGAGCGCGGTGGAACGACCTCCTCCTCCTCTTCTTCCTCGTCCTCGATGTCATCTTCATCACCTTCATCATCATCATCGTCGTCATCATCCCCTGCAGCATCCGAGTCCCATTCCTCCTCTTCCTGGCTCTCGCCCCCACTCGCCTCGCCCCCGCTCGCCTCGCCTTCCTCAGTCGAAGCTTGTGCCCCATTGGGCATTGAGTACAACTCGGTGAAGGCCTAGCAGATGCCCAAACAAGGATCAGTCGACCAGTCGGCAGGGTTAGCAGAAATGAATACGACAAGGACACAATCGAAAGCAGAGCGAGTGTACCTTGTTTGGGTCGCTGTTGTGGTCGAGTGGAGGAATCCTTCTGGCTCCGCGCGGGTTGTCCCTGTTTCCGGTAACGGCTACCATCCATCTTTCCAGAGTGGCATCGTCGACTTCTTCTGGATGGACCCTAGTCTCGTCTTCGGGCCCACAGTACAACCACATGCAGTGGCTCCGGAATTGAAGGGGTTGGATGCGACGCCTGAGGAAGACCTCCAGAAGATCCATGCCCGTCACCCCCTCCCGAACCAACTGCACCACGCGCTCCATCAACATCTTCACGTCGGCTTTCTCCTCCGGAATCAGCTTCAGAGGGGAGGGCTTGTTCACTCGGTCCATGGTAAACGGAGGGAGTCCACTCGACTGCCCTGGCGTCGACTGGACCTGACAGTAGAACCAAGTCGACTGCCAGCCTCTGACGGACTCGGGAAAGGACATGGGCGGGAAGGTGCTATTATTCCTCACCTGAATCCCCAGGCCCCCACACATCTGGACGACTCGGGTCTTCTCATCACCTGGGCTCGCCTTCTTCACGGTCTGAGAGCGACACGTGAAGATACGTTTGAACAAACCCCAGTGCGGTCGACAGCCCAAGAAACCCTCACACATGGACACAAACGCAGCAAGATAGGCAATGGAGTTTGGGGTAAAGTGGTGGAGCTGCGCTCCAAAGAAATTCAAGAAGCCACGGAAGAAAATGCTTGGCGGCAAGGAAAACCCACGATCAACATGAGTGGCCAGAAGCACACACTCACCCTCTTCTGGCTGTGGCTGCCACTCCTTCCCCGGCAACCTCGCAGCTCCGTGAGGGATCAAGCCCTCGTTGGCCATGTCGAGGAGGTCCTTCTCCGTGATGGTCGACTGGATCCAGTCTCCTTGGACCCAGCCTTTCGGCAGGCGGGATCTGGACGAGGACCCTCTGCGGCTGGTGGATCTCCCCTTCGCCTTCTCCGATGCCGACGCCTTCTTGGCACGCTCCAGCGCCGCCGCCTTCTCCTTGGCCATGGTCGCCGGTGAGATGCACGAAGGGAAGTGGTGCGGGGGCGAGAGCGAGCACGCTGAGCAGGGGGGAAGGAAGCAGAGGGAGAGAGGGAGAATGCTGAGGCGCAGCACAGAAATCCTCGCCGAGCACATTTATAAGGTCCCTTCCGAGTGGCTGACATGTGGGCCCGGTCGATCTAATCATATCTGGGAGCAGTTATGAGGACTGGATACGTGGCGAAAAAGGCGGCGCAGAGATCGAGGCGTCTATGCCCCGTCCCATCCGAACGCCGCGGTTTGCCCCGCTTCGCGCGCGCCCCCAAATTTCGCACCCCGCGGAATCCGCGAGCAACAAATCAGTCTGTCAGACGCGGTGTTTCCGGCGATCCGTCGCTCGGAGATCGTCGAAGCTCGAAAGATCACTCGACGCAAAAATAGAATGGATCGAGTCGACCGAAGACAAATTGCTCCCTGTCAACGAAGAGATTCTTTGATCCAGAACAGCGCACAACTAGAGCGCAAAGGTTAATCGGAAACGACATCAACTCCTTCTTCACTCGAAGCCTCAATCCATTCGGGGGCTAATGATGGGGTTATGTACCTAGGGTAGGGTCATGGACCTGTTCCAAGTAACTTACCCTAGGACATCCCTAGAAGAGGTCGCCTTCCAGTCGACCAACGAGGATTCACTCGACTGGCCTGAAGGACTCGACCACGAAGACTCACTCGACCACCAGGAGGTCAAGAGGCACTCTGCACCGCAACGGCCTGTAATTAAGTAGACTTTATGATAGTAAAGGCACTTTATGTGGGGCGTTACCAGTAACGCCCCAGACTTAACTCACCTTAAACCCTCTCCTACGTGGGCTGGCTGGGGTCCTGGCGCACTCTATATAAGCCACCCCCCTCCACAGGCAGAAGGGTTCGGCACCTTGTAATCCATACATTCATAATCCACTCGACCGCCTCCGGGCTCCGAGACGTAGGGCCGTTACTTCTTCTGAGAAGGGCCTGAACTCGTACATCCTTTGTGCTTACAACCTCTCCATAGCTAGGACCTTGCCTCTCCATACCTACCCCCCACTCTACTGTCAGGCTTAGAACCACGACAGTGGGTGGGTTTGGATCTTCATCAGCGGTGGCACCACTGCACATGCTCTGCAGGGCCCTCGTCCTCCCCTTGTCCTCTTCCGCGTGTTTCAACATGCTCAGTCACTTCGACGTGTCAGTTTGGCGCAACAAGGGGACGGCTATGCCATCGCTGCCCCGTCGTCACCCGGCCGCCATCAAGAATAAGCCCTCCCGACGCTTGCGAACGCGCGCAGACTACTCCTGCATTTTCTCGGCCACAACAGCGGCGTCTCATCATTGCATAGCGTCGGCTGCGTTTGAAACGTCCGATACAGTGTTGGATTGGGTCCTCGCGAAGGCTTTGGCCTTCGACTGGTCTAGGACCACCGTGGAGACGTCCACGCGACATCGGCGCCGCCTCAGCGACCAGCTCGTCAAGATGGTGTCGCTAAGTTACAGCGCGTTGCCGCCCTTGCTCGCGGAATGGTCAAGGCAAGAGGCAGGTATGTCAGGGCCGCGTATATGGCTGACGAGGCCATGGAGGGGTTGGCGGAGGAAGCCGAGCGGCTTCGCCGCGAGAAGCATGCGACAACCAACCAAGGCTGTTGCGGTCCCATCGCTCGAAGGACCACGGTGACAACGACTCCAACATCAACGACGATGGAACGGACGACGACGACGGCCTTGCCAGCCAGGGCGGCCATGCGTATGAAGTTATCGTCCAGTACCGCGTCTAGTTCCTTTTTGGTTTAAATTATAGCTGAATGGACAAAATATTGTCCAGGTTGTTCAAATTATATCGAAGTTTTATCCAGTTTGCAAGAAGTTCATTCGATTTTCATGAAATTTGTCTGTTTGATTCCATTTTCATTTAGAATGTGTGCAGACATTTAAGGCATACAGTTGGATGGCTGTCTCTGGTATCAATGTTTGCGAACGGATAGTGACTCCAGTTTGAGGGACGACATTGGAGATGCCCTCTATGGCAATGCTAACTACCTTTTTCTTTTCTTTTTTCGGTTGCAACTGGTATGTATTTTGTTTATCGACGTGGGAAGTGAAGCTAAGACACACACATTGCCCAAGTAAACTATGCGAGGTCAACCCCCGCTCCAGCGTCCCTGTTCTCACGGCAACCCCTAGAAAATATAATCCACATGTTTCTTTTTTTTTTCTTGTTTTGCGGGGATAAATAATCCGCATGCTAAGCGCAACCCCTGTGTGGAAACTTTTGTCAAAGCTGCAACACGTCACGTTGTCAGGAATGAACAAGCTATGTACGTACATCCAAAGTACAATGAGCCCCTTAGAAAAAACAGAGCACAAGTGCTCTTAGTTCCAAACTATGTAAGTCTTAGTTTGAATATCGAACAAGTCGTGTCAAGGTTCTAGGCAACCAAACGAGCTCTGTAAACTCTAAACGGAGATAAGAATTGTATAGTCTAAGTATCAAAATAAATTATTATTCTCTTAGAAGATAAGAACTAACTAAACAACACTACAACAGCCATCTAAAAGTCCAACAAAACTTAGTCACAATCGATTAGACGATTTATCTTCATCTTCAACCTTCAGGTCAACTTCCATCCATTGTCCTATCAGCCCAACTCCAACTTGGTTTCTCAAATCACCCCCTAAATGTCTAGACCGCACGGCTCGGACACTTTTGCCTATTCAACGTCGTGCATCAAACGTCTGCGACCCTGTCTAGACGTCCAAAGTCCCTCAAACCGGAAGCAAACTAGTGAGAGATTTGGAGGAGTCCGGACATCGACCATGTCGGGCTCTGACACACCTGGTCCACCCAAAACCCATCTCATAGAGCCCTCTTCCCCCACTTGGCCCCTCCCCTTTGTATTGCACCCACCGGTTGTCGCTGCTCCACCTAGGCGCATTGTACTTCGCCGTTGTTGCATGTCGGATCCGGCCGCATCCCAGGTATCGTTCTCCTATGCTTACACTGTCCCTCATAGACACCCCGCCCAGCAAGTGTTCGACCAAATGTCATTGAGAATATGTTTTGACATTCTAGTTGTTTACCATGAAGCAAAGCACGACTGCAGACTACTCGGTAAGGGAGGATGAATTGTTGTATGATGTGTGGTTGGCCACAAGTGCGGAGTTTGTAGGCATGAAGCAAAAGGGCACAATGTTTTGGCAAAATATGCATTCTTGGTTTCATGAGCATGTAACACCCCGGATGTAATTTGCCATATTTGTATTCCAACTCTTGTCATTTTCGACTCTAAGTTATGATATTCCCTCGTGGTTGGGTTTTATCTTCGTTTTGCTTTTTGTTCATGTCATGCATCTCATATCATATCATCATGTACATCGCATTTGCATACGTGTTCGTCTCATGCATCCGAGCATTTTCTCCGTTGTCCGTTTTGCATTCTGGCACTCCTACGTCCTCCGGCGCCTCCCGCTTTTGCTTTTTTTTCGTGTGCGAGTGTTAAACGTTCTCGGATTGGACCGAGACTTACCAAGCGGCCTTGGTACACCACCGATAGACCGCCTGTCAAGTTTCGTGCCATTTGGAGTTCGTTTGATACTCCAACGGTTAACCGGGGAACCGTAAAGGCCTCGTGTGTGTTGCAGCCCAACACCCCTCAAAAGTGGCCCAAAACCCATCCAAACCCCTTCATCCTCTCGGCCGTTCGATCACGATCGCGTGGCCGAAAACCGCACCTCATTTGGACTCTCCTAGCCCCCTCTAGCTATAAATAGGTGCCTCCCCTTCGAAATTCGCGCAGATGAAACCGTAGATTTTCCCCTCTCGCCCGCCGGACATGTCCGTCCCGGACCGGACGTAATCGCGCCGCCGCCCTCGCCCAGCCCGGAGCTGCCACGTGACGTCGCCGCCGCCCCCGCGCTGCCGGCCCGCCGCGGCCCGCAGCGGGCCCACGAAGCCCGACTCCGCCGCCCGCCTACCGCGCCGCTTCGCCCGCCTCCCCGCCGCCTGAGCGCCGCCCGCGCT
>NC_041392.1:105190858-105210540 GCF_002162155.2 Triticum dicoccoides
GGACCTCGCCGAGCTCGCCGCCGCCGCCCGCGCGAGCTCCGGCAAGCGCCTCCTCCCCGCGCCGGACCTCCTCACCGGATCCTCCTCTACTCCCTCGACTCCGGCCACCGCAGGCGATTCCGGCGAGTCCGACCCCGGCCAACCTCGATCCACGTGCCTGGAACCCTAGATCTATTCCAGAGGTTGACTCTCCAATTTTCTCTAAGTCCCCAGTTTCTTATTTTTTTCATGCACTATTCATCATGTCATAACTCTGCATCCGTAGCTCTATTTTGGGCGTGTAATATATCAAATTGTTCGTTTGGATGTGCTCTTCATTTTGTTCCATTGCACCATGCTTGTTTGAGTCCATCTTGATGCCTAAAATGCTATTGCAAGAGTGCTTCATAATGTTAGTTCCTGGTACTTAGCAGATCTTGAGCATTTGTCATTTTTGCCATGATTAATGTGTGCTGCATATGAGCATGAGCTCTACATGTGTTTTGGGCTATGCCATGCCATCTTTACAGGGGTGTATGTCATGTATTTTTGTGATCAATATGGTGACTAACACATGCATGCAAACTAGCTCTCGTGATGTTGCTGATTTCAGGGACTTAGAATTTCACTAAGTCATTTTCCTGTTGTTATTTTTATGCCATGTATTCATGTTCCTACAGAGTGGTCCATATCTTTTTTGAGTATGTTAAGTAAGGATGATTTTGACATATGGTTATGCTCTATCCATCCATGTCCTTGTTTGCATTTATGGAGTAACCTAGCATGACTCAATCTTGCTCACTTTTGCTATAAAATGTTCCTGGAAGATTGTTTATGTGTTAATCAATTTTGCCAAAATTGTTGTAGTTGATCCATGCATGCTATAAGTTTGTTCTTTCCATGTTTAGCTTCTTGATCACATCTTCTTGCTGGTAGTCTATACCTATACTAATTACAGACTTCCAATAAATTACCACGTTAATCAATAATTATGAACCGTTAATCTGGTGGGTCCTTATTATTACGGTCTAGATCTACCTACAGGTTAAAAAAACTGTTAAACGGCCCACAATTCTATCTCTCGATTCTAAAATAAAAGCCACGATCTCCAGAAACCTATAAAGTCGTAGCCCTAAAAAGTACGATCTTATCTGCCTTAGGCTCGGCTAAAACAAAAACTGCCCTAGGCAAAGGCTGCGATATCATCTTCTCTGGAGCATGCGTCCCCATGGTTGTTCAAGCCAATCCACCAACATACATGAACAACCTAACGAGGTTCCAGCTGAACGTCGTCGTGATGCAGTGCATCGGCCCTGAAGAGCGCGATCTTTGTTTCCTAGGCGATCGAGGCTGCAATCTCATCTTTTCTGGAGCCCGCGTCACCATCCCTATCCAAGCTGATCCACACACTTCATCAAACCAACGCAGAGTTCCAGGCGAACACCATCTTCATACGGTACTCACTCTCAGTCTTGCCGGTCTCTCAGTGTGTCAAATACCTACAGGAATTTAACACGCCGCTGCTTCTCTTCGGCTATGATGTGGATACACCATCTGCCATGTCGCCCCCAGCTGGTTTCTCCCATGGAATCAATACATGCGCCTCCCAAATTGGAACAAGTGAGTTGTAGTAGATCTGGTGTACTCACTAGATTTATCATGTAGTTCAGGTTCGTCTACGATCACTAACTTTTTTTTAATTTGTTCTTTTTTTGGTTGTTTGTAATTGAATTGGCCGTATCTTTTTCATTGTGTTCACAGTCAGTTTTTTCCGTGCCCTTTGAGAGTGCTCTCCAGGGATTCGATTCTAAATCTTCTCTGGTATGCTCTTTGGAATTGGATATGCCATGTAGATCAGAGGGAGCACAACTAGGGTTAATTGGCTATATCTTTGTCATTCTGTTCCCAATCAGTTTTATTGTGCCCTTCGAGAGTGTTCTCTAGAGATTTGATTCCAAAACATCCCGGGTGCGCTGGGTATGTCATGGAGTGATGGAGATCGAGTTGGAGGGAGCAGAACTAAGGCTAACGCTGCTCAAGTGTCTCTGCAAGCCTCTAACCGACGACGGCGACGGCTAGCGGTCTGCTCCAGGTGAAGGCTAGCAGGTCAGCTGACAACTCCTCCATATGCCATCATTCTTTTGGATCACTGATTTTTTCATAATGGATGTGTCCGCACAGCAGAACCAGAAGTATCAAGGTACCTTCAGGGAGATTGGTTAATTAGCCAGGTACGCATAAAGTTGTTAATCTAAATAGGAGGCAACTACAACACAACACCAATATGGTGAACCATGTCATGACATGCCTAACATCTGCATGCCGTGTGCAGGGTTTGAATCACGCATAAAGACCACCAGCTGCATGTTCGCACATTATCTTTGTGGTTTAAATAACCATGTTTGCACATTATCTCTGGTATCCCTGTACTCACGTACTTTTTAAAATTTCCCAGGATTTAGAAGCATACGTTTGCATGTCTTTGTGAAGAGGAGATAGGAAGATCCATGTTTTCTTCTTTTCAGTTCATGAAGATGAAGCAATTAGATCATCAGAAGAATCTTTAATCTAATGATTTTTGTCCAATTCACAAGAAGGTTAGCACCATCAATGGTCCTCGACTCATGCTCCAACTAGCACAAAACTATGCCTACGGCCGTGAGAGAACTTGAGTTTTGACGTTGTCCAGTTGTGGACCGTGACCATGTTCTGAACATCTGACCATAGAATGATAGGAGCACCCCGTACCAGGACAAGGAGCAGGCTATGGGTTCCCAGTCTATTCCCCAGCAGGAGCATCTTTTGAGGAGGGCCACGCTATTTACAGGATAGTGAATCTGGTAAGCATCCAATAGATAAAAGAAATCATAATTTTCTGTTGGCAATTTCCATGCAGGGTTCAAACCAATTTATGTTTGAGCGTGCAGTAGAGTATGTGTGCCCCAAGATTTGATGTTTGGCTAAAATATTGTGTTGTTTGCAATTGTCAATGGAGATTTCAAATTTTCTATCTAAATTCGTATGACTAGGTTTTCTTTTACTTAACATGTCTAAAATTCTTATTTACAAACATTCATGTGTACGTTTTCTGATTTTTACACAAGAAAGAAGCCTACGCATGTGCATGTTTGTCAGATTTCTGGGAGAAAGAAGCCAACAGAGTACACAATGATTTGGCGAATTTGGATGTTTCCCATGGTCATGCACGGATTTAGTTATTGAGCAACTAATCATTCCACCATCTAAGCATCTCAGCCTTCCGGTCGCTTATTTCATTCATCACACGACCACTGTGGCTGGGTGAATGCAGGTAAATCAAAATTCTATACTGAACATTAGGTACCTCCATGCTAAAAGAAAGCTAGCCGGGAGGCACCAGACGGGCCTGCTCGCCTAGCTTTAGAGTTTTTTCTGCATCATTAAGATGACACGACTATAGATTTATAATACTAGATTAATCAACTCCAACGCAAGTGACATGTATTCCTATATTTCCCTGCCCTTCGTAAAGAGTAAAAAATGTAGGAATTCTTACATTATCTCAAACATCTTGGTGTATGTCTATGATCTCTTGCTATAGCTCTGAGGTTGAACGGATTTCCTTATAAGATAAAAAACAAAATTTTGTCACATATCCTAAATCATCTTTAGATCACTTTGTAAGAGCACCTGACAGAGCTGCATGCCTTACTTGAATGCGTAGAAAATCATGTTAATATAATTAATTTCCCTGAGTGAAATGTTTGAATTATTTTCTTTTGTGTACAAGCTTATATATTATTTGTTTGAAGAAAATAAGAATTGTATATTTTTCATCTTTTATATGGGGGTGCTTCATTATTAAATCTAGAAGTTCGTAGTAGATAATATATCATTGTGTTGTTTTAAAACTAACTTGCTCTTTTGGCTGGCAAAATGTTGATACGGAGTCCAGGGGAAAAATTGAGTTAATCGCTGCTTCTTTGCTGAATTAGTTAGTCTTTTTCCTTGTGAAATTTTATTGTCGCCATATACAAGTTATGCAGGGGTAAAAGTACCAATTGTTTTATGGGCATGCTGAGTGCGTATTTCTGTAGTAGAAAATATTGTTATTACCCCAATTTGCTTTGTCAGAGGTATCATTTATGCCCTAATACTCTGTTATGTGGGGCCAAGCCAGCAACATATCTTGAAAATTTTAGCTTGACATATCTTTGTGCCACTCATGCCAACATGTGCTAAGTTGTTTTGAGTATAATCTTAAACAAGTGGAAGGGGACTATTTTATACGTAGTTTAGGTTGTAACATAACAATGCTTGGGCTTTCAGCAAGCAAGTCTGACCAGTTGATAACTTATTTGGTTACCTCCAACATACATATGATTAAGCCCTCAATAAACAATATATATTTGAAAATTGACCTTACCGTGAGAATAATGTTGCTGCTGCAGAGGTATTTCTCTCTTAATTGGCAAGTTTTTGTTTTCAAGGTATCACAGGGGCTAAACTCTTATATTCTTATATAGTCAATATCATGATACATGTTCCACCGCCATGATCACAAGTTCGTGAATGAGCAACTGGTGCACATGGTTCCGTCCTAGCCCACGAAGAACAACATTATGAGGCTGTGAAGAAGGCCGACGTTGAGAGCTAGGTGAAGCACACCACAATGTGATGGCATTGTGATGGATTGAGTAACCCGTGAAGAAGGTCATCCAAAAGAATTTGGTGGTTTTCTTCCTAGGAAATGCAAGAAACTCAAACATGCATGTTCATTCATGGTGGTAAAATAAAATTTGCACAACACTATTTTCTAGCTTATCTGGTACTAATGGGAAGTGTATTATTGAGGAATGCAGATCATTTTATCCCTGCTGCTAGATTTTTCTACCATGTGATCAGTGAAACCAAGGTATATATGATTAAAAATGTTTTATAATGTGAAACTTCTCCAGATGTATAACTTGAGTATATATGTACTTATGGATAGAACAATGGTCATTGAATCAAAGGAATCATATCACAATGTGTAATATCTGCGATGAACTGTCATTTTGTATATATACGGTTATAATGAGACATTCGTAAGATTTTTGGTGCAGTGTTGAATATAAACTCCTCAAATCGGTGTGGTCTAACATAATATAAACATCTATTTCAAGTGTTCGTTGAGCGTGTGTTGCTAATTAATTACTGTAAGATATAATTCAACCATGGGGTTTTTGGTTCTGATATTTAATTCTAGGGAAATTCTAAAGCTAAAAATACCAAATAAAATAAATGTAGCCTGTGCGGATGCACGGGTTGATGACTAGTATGCTTAGTTTGTCATGCAATTCCTTGTGGTGAGTGCATCAAGCTCGCAAACATGCCTACATAATTCTGATTTTGCCATGTCCAGTTTTCTGCCAAGTCTGAATCTGTTAACGAAACTTGCTATGTTTACATGGGTGCCATCATATCTTATGATCCTTTTTGGCTTATGGTCAGTAAGAGACTTTTGTTAAATGCTTTGAGTAGT
Source organism: Triticum dicoccoides (assembly GCF_002162155.2). Lineage (NCBI taxonomy): Eukaryota > Viridiplantae > Streptophyta > Magnoliopsida > Poales > Poaceae > Triticum > Triticum dicoccoides. Next base: position 105,196,341 of record NC_041392.1, read on the forward strand.
TTCATGCCATGCCTTGCTTTGTTATGTCCTGTTCCTGTAGCATGTTGTTATCTTTCTCTAAACATTGCCTCCTGATGTTAATTCCTGACGTGTTAGTGTTTTCACTAAGTCTGTAAAGCTGTTATCTTTTGCACTTTTGCCATGCTTGTTTGAACCTGCTATTATGTGATTTAGCCGTAGCTCAGTGTTCATATTTTGTCAAGCATCTTGAGTAGATCACTGCCATGTGCTTTGTTGCTATGTTAGAGTGCAGTAGCATAGTTTCTTGGTGTATTTTAGATGGCATCGTGCTGTTAATCGCAGAATCATGCCATTATTGTTTTGCTTGCCATTTGCAAACCGTGCATCCGATTCCGGTGATCTTTATATCGATTTCGACCGAAATCAACTCATCTTTCCAGCGGCACTCTTAGTTTGCCAAGATGAGGTTTGGTTCAATCTTTTCCTTCCGGAGCACGCATATGCATTGCATATTACATCCCGCATATCATGCCATGTTTTGTATCATGTTGCTTGTGCATTGCACCGTGGTTGATTGTGTTTCCCTTGCTTGTGTTCGTGCTTTGGGTAGAGCCGGGAGACGAGTACATGATCGAGGAACCCGTTGAGTACGCTTACGAGGATCAAGCTTACGTCAACGCGGAGAACTTTGCAGGCAAGATGACCATACCCTCGAAATCACTTCTATCTTTGCTTGCTAGTTGCTCGCTCTATTGCTATGCCTATGCCACGATACCTACCACATGCTTATCATGCCTCCCATATTGCCATGTCAAGCCTCTAACCCACCTTGTCCTAGCAAACCATTGTTTGGCTATGTTACCGCTTTGCTCAGCCCCTCTTATAGCGTTGCTAGTTGCAGGTGAAGTTTGGAGTTTGTTCCTTGTTGGAACATGATCATTGTTGGGATATCATTATTATATCTTGTTTACTTTAATGCACCTATATACTTGGTAAAGGGTGGAAGGCTCGGCCTTATGCCTGGTGTTTTGTTCCACTCTTGCCGCTCTAGTTTCCGTCATACCGGTGTTATGTTCCTTGATTTTGAGTTCCTTACGCGGTTGGGTTATAATGGGAACCCCTTGACAGTTCGCTTTGAATAAAACTCCTCCAGCAAGGCCCAACCTCGGTTTTACCATTTTCCACCTAGCCTTTTTCCCTTGGGTTTCGCGGACTCAAGGGTCATCTTTATTTTAAACCCCCGGGCCAGTGCTCCTCTGAGTGTTGGTCCAAACTAGAGCCCCTTGCAGCGCCACCTCGGGGAAACTCAAGGGTTGGTTTTAGTTGTACGGATTGCTTATCTGGTGTGCCCTGAGAACGAGATATGTGCAGCTCCTATCGGTATTTGTCGGCACATTCGGGTGGCTTTGCTGGTCTTGTTTTACCATTGTCGAGATGTCTTGTAACCGGGATTCCGAGTCTGATCGGGCCTTCCTGGGAGAAGGAATATCCTTCGTTGACCGTGAGAGCTTGTGATGGGCTAAGTTGGGACACCCCCGCAGGGTTTTGAACTTTCGAAAGCCGTGCCCGCGGTTATGGGCAGATGGGAATTTGTTAATATCCGGTTGTAGAAAACCTGACACTTAACTTAATTAAAATGCATCAACCACGTGTGTAGCCATGATGGTCTCTTTTCGGCGGAGTCCGGGAAGAGAACACGGTCTCGTGTTATGCTTGAACGTAAGTAGTTCTAGGATCACTTCTTGATCATAGATTATCGACCGTGCCTTGCTCCTCTTCTCGCTCTCATTTCGTAAGTTAGCCACCATATATGCTAGAGCTTGCTGCAGCTCCACCTCACTACCATTGCCTACCCATAAGCTTAAATAGTCTTGATCACGAGGGTTTGAGATTGCTGAGTCCCCGTGACTCACAGATTACTTCCAAAACCAGATGCAGGTGCCGATGATGCCATTCTAGGGGATGCGACCGAACTCAAGTGGGAGTTCGACAAGGATTCATGACGTTACTATGTTTCCTTTCCAGACGATCAGTAGTGGAGCCCAGTTGGCGCGATCGGGGATCTATCACATTTGGGGTTGTCTTTATTTTGGTTCCGTAGTCAGATCTTGATTGCATCCTGGATGATATAATGCTATATTTATGTATTGTGTGAAGTGGCGATTGTAAGCCAACTCTTTATCTCTTTCTGATTCAGTACATGGGATGTGTAAAGATTACCCCTCTTGCGACATGCCTACAATGCGGTTATGCCTCTAAGTCGTGCTCCGACACGTGGGAGATATAGCCGCATCGTGGGTGCTACAAGTTGGTAATCAGAGCCTTCCCCGACTTAGGAGCCCCTGCTTGATTGAATCGCTAGCGTTGTTGAGTCTAGAAAAATGTTTTGAGTCTTATAGGATTATATATATATATATATATATATATATATATATATATATATATATCGGAGAGTAGGATTCTTTTTACTCCTCAGTCCCTTCGTCGCTCTGGTGAGGCCTCCTGACGTAGAGTTTTGACTCTTCTCTTCTCAAATTTTTACTAAATTTTTTTAGGATCACGCGGGTATCTTGGAATTGTTCCGATGGTTTTGTGACGAGAACATTGTTCTTGGAGCCTCCTGACATTTAGGGGTTGTGGCAGTGTCCCGGGGAGTTGAGCTCCGAGGTGTTGTCGTCACAATTTTATCGTTCCAGTTCTAGAATACCTGAGATATTATGCTTCCCCTGTATCCCCAACACCTGATTGCATAACCAGAAAGTTTCGGGAGTTTCATAGGTGGGAATTCATGTAGCTCTAGTATTTCTTCTGCAGATATTTGGTTTGTGATTGGGTAATCCTTACCAAGTATTTGTTCATGTCCGTACCTTGTTGTTTTATTCATCTACCTCTATCTAAGTGGCTTCTTAATTTATGGAAGTGTGATCATTTACTTTGGAATTCATTCATTCATTCTTGTTCGAATGTTAAGGCTATATGTTGCAATTTCGATCCATTTGATTCAGCTTGAATATATGTCTGTCAAGATGCTAACGGATGTCACCCTCTCCAGGATGGCTCCTCCAATGCGTCAGAATCCGGAACCTCCGCCACCACCTCCACCTCCGGAGGCATGGCAAGCTGTGATGGCCGCTACCAACGCCAACACACAGATGCTTTTGCAAATCTTACAAGAGCGCAACCAAGGAAATCAAGGCCATGACAACAATCAAGTTCAGTTTTCTACCCTCAACTAGTTCCTCGCAAACCAGCCGAAGTCTTTCAGTAACTGTGTCGAGGCCACAGACGCTGATGATTGGCTCGTGGATATCTGCAAACATTTTGAGTGTAGCAACGTCAGGCCTGAGGACTTTGTCAAGTTTGCTTCGTTCCAACTCAAAGACCAAGCTGCTGAGTGGTATCAACAATATAAAGACTCCAGAGGAGGTCGTGTGATTACCTGGGATGATTTCCGCCGAGACTTCAAAGCTCACCACATTCCTCAAAGTGTTGTTGAGAGTAAGCGTGAGGAGTTCCGCAATCTGAAGCAAGGCAGTATGTCTGTTTACAAATATAACATCCTGTTCCAGAGGCTTGCTCGCTTCGCCAAACAAGACATCCCTGATGAGAAGAGCATGATTTATCAATTCAGAGGTGGTCTCAGAGAAGATCTGCAACTAGCTCTCGTGCTTTTTGAGCCAAAACAGTATGATGAGTTCTACAACATGGCACTAAAGCAAGAGGCTGCTCAGCTAAAGTGCGATGCTTCTAAGAAGAGAGTCAGGGATGCAACTCCTTCTTCTTCTTCTACTCAAGTGGCAGCTAAGCAGCAAAAGTACTGGTTGCCTCCTCCTCCTCCATTCCGTCAGCCTTATCAGCAGAAGAGTAAAGGTGGCAATGGATCTTCCCACCCACCCAACCCAGGCTTTCAGAACAAACCACAGTCTCATGCTCAAAGGTCAAGTGCTCCTTATCACCATCCGCTCTCAGAGGTTACGTGCAACAAGTGTCAGCAGAAGGGTCACTATGCGAACAAATGCTTCAACCAGAGGCACCTTCCGCCTCCTCCTCCTGTGAGATCTGCTAGCAATGCAGTGGTCAAGCATAATCCCAAGTTTGCAAAGGTCAACATGATGAACGCAGCTCAGGCAGAGGACTCTTCATAAGTGATCATGGGTAACCTTCCTGTTAACGATATTCCTGCAAAAGTCCTTTTTGATACTGGTGCATCACATTCTTTCATTTCAAGACCTTTTGTGGCTATGCATGATTTGGTTACTCAAGTATTGTCGAGACCTCTGTCTATTGTTTCTCTGGCCCGACAAATGACTTCTTGAGTATTCGTTCCGGATGTGTCTATCAAGATGGGCGACTATAAGTTTCTGTCTTCTCCTATTGTTCTTGGTGACTCGGATATTGATCTTATTCTCGGAATGGACTGGCTTTCTAAGAACAAGGCTCAGCTTGAGTGTGCTGCCGGGCAGATTCAATTGACACACTCGTCTGAGGATGTGATCATCTATGCCACTCGTGACGATACCATTCAACTGTTTTCTCTCAATGAGAAGGGCGAGCTGAATGCCATCCCTCAGATTCCAGTCGTTTGTGAATATCAAGACGTCTTTCCAGAAGAGCTTCCAGGAATGCCTCCTCACCGGCCAGTTGAATTCGTCATTGATCTTGAGCCTGGCACGAAGCCTGTTTGCAAACATCCTTACAAGCTTGGACTAGAAGAGTTGAAGGAGCTGAAGAAACAACTCGATATACAAGTGCGCATGGGTCTCATCCGACCAAGTTCTTCTCCTTGGGGTTGTGGTGTTCTTTTTGTCAAGAAGAAAGATGGCACGGACCAACTTTGTGTCGACTACCGTCCATTGAACAAGAAGACCATAAAGAACAAGTACCCACTTCCCAACATCAATGAGCTTTTTGAACAACTCAAGGGTGCTCAAGTATTCTCCAAGCTTGACCTCTGTATGGGCTATCATCAGATTCGCATTCGCGAACAAGACATCCCCAAGACAGCATTCAGAACAAGCTATGGTTCCTACGAATACACTGTCATGTCTTTCGGCCTTGTCAACGTTCCTCCAACATTCTCTCGCATGATGAACTTCATCTTCAACCCCTACACAAATGACTTCGTCTTGGTCTATCTCGATGACATTTTGGTATTTTCCAAGAACAAGGAGGATCATGCCAAGCATTTGAGATTGGTGCTGGACAAACTCAGAGAACATCAGTTCTATGCGAAGTTTTCAAAGTGCGAGTTTTGGCTCGATGAGGTTCTCTACCTTGGGCATATCATCTCCACCAAGGGCATAGCTGTTTCCTTGGGCTCGCAAGCTATTGTCGATGATTCGTTGAGAATTTCTCTAAGATCGCGAAGCCTCTTTCCAGCCTGCTCCAGAAGCATGTGAAGTATGTCTGGACGCCTGAATGTGACATCGCTTTCAACACCCTCAAAGAGAAGTTAGTCACAGCTCCAGTTCTGACTCCTCCTGATGAATCCAAACCATTTGAGGTTTTCTGTGATGCTTCCCTGCAAGGTCTCCATGCTGTGTTAATGCAAGAGAAGAAAGTTGTGGCCTATATCTCTCGCCAGTTGAAGCCCAACAAAAAGAACTACCCCACTCATGACCTCGAGTTGGCGGCAATTGTCGATGCTCTGTTAACATGGAGACATCTCTTGTTGGGAAGGAAAGTGGCCATCTTCACTGATCATAAGAGCCTCAAGTACATCTTCACTCAGCCCAACCTCAACCTTAGGCAGACTCGTTGGGTCGAGATGATTCAAGAGTATAACCCAAGTATTGAATATACTCCATTCAAGCCCAATGTCATTGCTGACGCTTTGAGCAGGAAGGCTTACTGCAACAGTTTGATTCTCAAGCCCTTCCAACCGGATCTTTGTGAAGCTTTCCGCAAACTTAATCTCCAAGTTGTTCCTCAAGGATTCCTTGCCAACCTCCAAGTCTCTCCTACTTTGGAAGATCAGATTCGTGAGGCTCAACTTCTTGATGCAATGGTGAAGAAGGTGAAGAATGGGATTGCCAAGAGCCAACCCAAGTACAAGTGCTATCGCCTTGATGACAAAGATACTCTTTTCTTTGAGGATCGAATTGTTGTTCCTAAAGGTGACCTTTGTAAAGTCATTATGAACGAGGCTCACAATTCACTCCTATCTATTCATCCTGGAAGTACAAAGATGTACCATGACCTCAAGTAGCCGTATTGGTGGACTCGAATGAAGCGCGAGATTGCTCAGTTCGTGAATGAATGTGATGTCTGCATAAGAGTGAAAGCAGAACACCAACGGCCAGCTGGTCTTCTCCAACCTCTTGCCATTACAGAATGGAAGTTTGACCATATTGAGATGGACTTCGTGACTGGATTTCCCAAGTCCAAGCATGGCAATGATGCTATCTTTGTTGTCATCGACAAGCTTACTAAAGTGGCTCATTTTCTTTCTATCAAAGAATCTATCACAGCAGCTCAGTTGGCAGAGCTATATACCTCCAGGATTGTCTCCTTGCACGACATTCCACAGTTGATATATTCAGATCGTGGAAGCATCTTTACTTCTAAGTTCTGGGAGTCCTTCCAAAAGGCCATGGGCACCAACATTCAGTTCAGCACAGCCTTCCATCCTCAAACTAGTGGACAAGTCGAGCGAGTAAATCAAATTCTTGAAGATATGCTCAGGGCCTGTGTCATTTCCTTCGGTATGAAGTGGGAAGATTGTCTTCCATATGCCGAGTTCTCCTACAACAACAGCTTCCAAGCGAGTTCGGGCAAGGCCCCATTCGAGATTCTCTATGGCAGAAAGTGCCATACTCCTCTTAATTGGTCAGAGACTGGTGAACGCCAACTTCTTGGCAATGACTTGATCACAGAGGCTGAAGAAATGTGCAAAGTCATTCGTGAAAATCTCAAAGCCACGCAATCGCGCCAGAAGAGTTACTATGATAGCAAGCATCGTGACTTGGCTTTCGAGATCGGAGACCATGTCTACCTCCGCGTCTCTCCAATGAAAGGCACTCGTCGCTTCGGTATCAAAGGGAAGCTTGCCCCTAGATACATGGGTCCTTTCAAGATCATTGGCAAAAGAGGCAACATCGCCTATCAACTTGAGCTTCCACCCAACTTTGCAAATGTTCACGACATGTTTCACATGTCTCAGCTTCGCAAGTGTTTCAAGACTCCTGACTGCACCATCAACTTTGAAGAGATTGATATCCAAGAAGACCTGTCTTATTGCTACCTCTTTTAGCACCGCGTTGGTTTTCCCCGAAGAGGAAGGGATAATGCAGCAAAGTAGCGTAAGTATTTCCCTTAGTTTTTGAGAACCATGGTATCAATCCAGTAGGAGGCTACGCACGAGTCCCTCGCACCTGCACAAAACAAATAAATCCTCGCAACCAACGCAAATAGGGGTTGTCAATCCCTATAGGGCCACTTACGAGAGTGAGATCTGATAGATATGATAAGATAATATTTTTGGTATTTTTATGATAAAGATGCAAAGTAAAATAAAGGCAAAGTAAATAGCAAAATAAATAACTAAGTAGTAGGAGATTGATATGATAAAGATAGACCCGGGGGCCATAGGTTTGACTAGTGGCTTCTCTCGAGAGCATAAGTATTCTACGGTGGGTGAACAAATTACTGTTGAGCAATTGACAGAACTGAGCATAGTTATGAGAATATCTAGGTATGATCATGTATATAGGCATCACGTCCGAGACAAGTAGACCGACTCCTGCCTGCATCTACTACTATTACTCCACTCATCGACCGCTATCCAGCATGCATCTAGAGTATTAAGTTAAAAACAGAGTAACACCTTAAGCAAGATGACATGATGTAGAGGGATAGACTCATGCAATATGAAGAAAACCCCATCTTGTTATCCTCGATGGCAAAAATACAATACGTGCCTTGCTGCCCTTACTGTCACCGGGAAAGGACACCGCAAGATTGAACCCATAGCTAAGCACTTCTCCCATTGCAAGAAAGATCAATCTAGTAGGCCAAACCAAACTGATAATTCGAAGAGACTTGCAAAGATAACCAATCATACATAAAAGAATTCAGAGAAGATTCAAATATTATTCATAGATAGACTTGATCATAAACCCAAAATTCATCGGTCTCAACAAACACACCGCAAAAAGAAGATTACATCGAATAGATCTCCACAAGAGAGGGGGAGAACATTGTATTGAGATCCAAAAAGAGAGAAGAAGCCATCTAGCTACTAACTATGGACCCGTAGGTCTGAAGTAAACTACTCACACTTCATCGGAGAGGCTATGGTGTTGATGTAGAAGCCCTTCGTGATCGATGCCCCCTCCGGCGGAGCTCCGAAACAGGCCCCAAGATGGGATCTCGTGGATACAGAAAGTTACGGCAGTGGAATTAGGGTTTTGGCTCCGTATCTGATTGTTTGGGGGTACGTGGGTATATATAGGAGGAAGAAGTACGTCGGTGGAGCAACAGGGGGCCCACGAGGGTGGAGGGCGCGCTTGGAGAGGGGGGGCAGGCATGCCCCCTACCTCGTGGCCTCCTGTTGATTGGCTTGACGTAGGGTCCAAGTCTCCTGAGTTGTATTCGGTGAGAAAATCACGTTCCCGAAGGTTTCATTCCGTTTGGTCTCCGTTTGATATTCCTTTTCTTCGAACCCTAAAAAAGGCAAAAAAAAACAATTCTGGGCTGGGCCTCCAGTTAATAGGTTAGTCCCAAAAATAATATAAAAGTGGATAATAAAGCCCAACAATGTCCAAAACAGTAGATAATATAGCATGGAGCAATCAAAAATTATAGATACGTTGGAGACGTATCAAGCATCCCCAAGCTTAATTCCTGCTCGTCCTTGAGTAGGTAAATGATAAAAACAGAATTTTTGATGCGGAGTGCTACTTGGCATAATTTTAATGGAATTCTTCTTAATTGTGGTATGAATATTCAGATTCGAAAGATTCAAGACAAAAGTTCATATTGACATAGAAAATAATAATACTTCAAGCATACTAACAAAACAATTATGTCTTCTCAAAATAACATGGCTAAAGAAATTTATCCCTATACAAAATCATATAGTCTGGCTATGCTCTATCTTCACCACACAAAATATTTAAATCATGCACAACCCCGATGGCAAGCCAAGCAATTGTTTCATACTTTTGACATTCTCAAAACTTTTTCAATCTTCACACAATACATGAGTGTGAGCCATGGATATAGCACTATAGGTGGAATAGAGTGGTGGTTGTGGAGAAGACAAAAAGGGGAAGATAGTCTCACATCAACTAGGCGTATCAACGGGCTATGAAGATGCCCATCAATAGATATCAATGTGAGTGAGTAGGGATTGCCATGCAACGGATGCACTAGAGCTATAAGTATATGAAAGCTCAAATAGAACTAAGTGGGTGTGCATACAACTTGCTTGCTCATGAAGACCTAGGGCAATTTCGAGGAAGCCCATCATTGGAATATACAAACCAAGTTCTATAATGAAAAATTCCCACTAGTATATGAAAGTGATAACATGAGACTCTCTACTATGAAGATCATGGTGCTACTTCGAAGCACAAGTGTGGTAAAAGGATAGTAACATTGCCCCTTCTCTCTTTTTCTCTCATTTTTTTCTTTTTTCTTTCTCTTTTTTTATTTGGGCCTTTTCTCTTTTTTATGGCCTCTTTTCTTTCTCTTTTTTATTTTTCGTCCGGAGTCTCATCCCGACTTGTGGGGGAATCATAGTCTCCATCATCCTTTCCTCACTGGGACAATGCTCTAATAATGATGACCATCACACTTTTATTTTTATTACAACTAAATAATTACAACTCGATACTTAGAACAAGATATGACTCTATATGAATGCCTTCGGCGGTGTACCGGGATATGCAATGATGCATGAGTGACAAGTATGATAGAATTATGAACGGTGGCTTTGCCACAAATACTATGTCAACTACATGATCATGCTAAGCAATATGACAATGATGGAGTGTGTCATAAACGGAACGGTGGAAAGTTGCATGGCAATATATCTCGGAATGGCTATGGAAATGCCATAATAGGTAGGTATGGTGGCTGTTTTGAGGAAGGTATATGGTGGGTGTATGATACCGGCAAAAGGTGCGCGATATTAGAGAGGCTAGCAAAGGTGGAAGGGTGAGAGTGCGTACAATCCATGGACTCAACATTAGTCATAAAGAACTCATATACTTATTGCAAAAATCTACAAGTTATCAAAGCAAAGTATTATGCGCATGCTCCTAGGGGGATAGATTGGTAGGAAAAGACCATCGCTCGTCCCCGACCGCCACTCATAAGGAAGACAACAAGTAAATAAATCATGCTCTGACTTCATCACATAAGGGTTCACCATACGTGCATGCTATAGGAATCACAAGCATCAACACAAGTATTTATCAAATTCACAACTACTCAACTATCACAACTTTAATATCACCATCTCCATATCTCAAAACAATTATCAAGTATCAAACTTATCATAGTATTCAACACACTCATAAGAGTATTTTTATTATTTATCTTGCATACCAAGCATATCATGATTTTAAGCAAATTACCATGCTATTAAGACTCTCAAAATAATCTAAGTGAAGCATGAGAGATCAATAGTTTCTATAAAACAAATCCACCACCGTGCTCTAAAAGATATAAGTGAAGCACTAGAGCAAAATTATATAACTCAAAAGATATAAGCGAAGCACATAGAGTATTCTAACAAATTCCAAATCATGTATGGATCTCTCAAAATGTGTGTACAGAAAGGATGATTGTGGTAAACTAACAAATAAAGACTCAAATAATACAAGACGCTCCAAGCAAAACACATATCATGTGGTAAATAAAAATATAGCTCCAAGTAAAGTTACCGATAGAAGTAGACGAAAGAGGGGATGCCTTCCGGGGCATCCCAAAGCTTTGGCTTTTAGTTGTCCTTAGATTATCTTGGGGTGCCATGGGCATCCCCAAGCTTAGGCTCTTGCCACTCCTTGTTCCATAATCCATCAAATCTTTACCCAAAACTTGAAAACTTCACAACACAAACTTAAAGTAGAAAATCTCGTGAGCTCCGTTAGCGAAAGAAAACAAAATACCACTTCAAGGTACTGTAATGAACTCATTATTTATTTATATGGGTGTTATACCTACTGTATTCCAACTTCTCTATGGTTTATAAACTAATTTACTAGCCATAGATTCATCAAAATAAGCAAACAACACACAAAAACAGAATCTGTCAAAAACAGAACAGTCTGTAGTAATCTGTAGCTAGCGCAAGATCTGGAACCCAAAAAATTCTAAAATAAATTTCTGGACGTGAGGAATTTATCTATTAATCATCTGAAAAAATAATTAACTAAATAGCACTTTCCAAATAAAAATTACAGCAGTTCTCGTGAGCGCTAAAGTTTCTGTTTTTTTACAGCAAGTTCAACAAGACTTTCCCCAAGTCTTCCCAACGGTTCTACTTGGCACAAACACTAATTAAACACACAAAAAACACAACCAAAACAGAGGCTAAATAATTTATTTATTACTAAACAGGAGGAAAAATCAAGGAACAAAAATAAAATTAGGTTGCCTCCCAACAAGCGCTATCGTTTAACGCCCCTAGCTAGGCATAACAAGCAAGAATAGATCTAGGTATTGCCATCTTTGGTAGGCAATCCATAAGTGGCTCTCATAATAGATTCATAAGGTAATTTAATTTTCTTTCTAGGAAAGTGTTCCATGCCTTTCCTTAACGGAAATTGGAATCTAATATTTCCTTCCTTCATATCAATAATTGCACCAATCGTTCTAAGGAAAGGTCTACCAAGAATAATAGGACATGAAGGATTGCAATCTATGTCAAGAACAATAAAATTTACGGGCACATAATTCCTATTTGCAACAATAAGAACATCATTAATTCTTCCCATAGGTTTCTTAATAGTGGAATCCGCAAGGTGCAAGTTTAGAGAGCAATCATCAAAATCACGGAAACCTAACAAATCACACATAGTCTTTGGAATCGTGGAAACACTAGCACCCAAATCACATAAAGCATAGCATTCACGATCTTTAATTTTAATTTTAATAGTTGGTTCCCACTCATCATAAAGTTTTCCTGGGATATAAACTTCCAATTCAGGTTTTTCTTCATAAGATTGCATCAAGGCATCAATGATATGTTTACTAAACGCTTTATTTTGACTATAAGCATGAGGAGAATTTAGCACGGATTGCAACAAGGAAATACAATCAATCAAAGAGCAATTTTCATAGTTAAATTCCTTGAAATCCATAATGGTGGGTTTAGCAACATTTAGGGTTTTAATTTCTTCAATCCCACTTTTATCAAATTTAGCATCAAGATCAAAAAATTCAGAATTCTTGGAACACCTTCTAGGTAAAGGTGGATCATATTCAGTCCCATCATTATCAAGATTCATATTGCAAAACAAAGATTTAATAGGGGACACATCAATAACTTTTAGATCTTCATCATTATTTTCATAGCAACTCGGTTTAGCGGCCATCTTATTAACTAAGGTAGCCTGCTTATCCGAAATTTCAGCAATTAATTTCTCAAGATGAGCAAGTTGGGACTTTAAACCATCGAATTCTTTAGACATATCATCAAGCTCTTTATTCATAAAACTCATAAAATTTTTCTGTTCTTTAAGCTCATTTCTGAAGAAACTATTATGTTCAAATTGCAAAACCATGAAACTCCTAACATTGCTTTCGATCTCTTCTAATCTTTTAAGGTGAAGGTCACCAAATTTAGTATTATCTTGAGCCATCGCGACGAACAAGCAAACTAACACACAAGCAAACAAAAAGCAAGCAGACAAAAAGGGAAAATAGAGAAAGAGAGGGAGGATAGAGAGAGAGGGGGCGAATAAAATGGCAAGGGTGAATTGGGGGGAGAAGAAAATGAGAGGCAAATGGCAAATAATGTAATGCGGGAGATAAGGGTATGTGATGGGTACTTGGTATGTTGACTTTTGCGTAGACCTCCCCGGCAACGGCGCCAAATATCCTTCTTGCTACCTCTTTTAGCACTGTGTAAGTATTTCCGCCAGTTTTTGAGAACCAAGGTATCAATCCAGTAGGAGGCTACGCGCGAGTCCCTCGCACCTGCACAAAACAAATAAATCCTCGCAGCCAACGCAAATAGGGGTTGTCAATCCCTATAGGGCCACTTACGAGAGTGAGATCTGATAGATATGATAAGATAATATTTTTGGTATTTTTATGATAAAGATGCAAAGTAAAATAAAGGCAAAGTAAATAGCAAAGTAAATAACTAAGTAGTAGGAGATTGATATGATAAAGATAGACCTGGGGGCCATAGGTTTCACTAGTGGCTTCTCTCGAGAGCATAAGTATTCTACAGTGGGTGAACAAATTACTGTTGAGCAATTGACAGAATTGAGCATAGTTATGAGAATATCTAGGTATGATCATGTATATAGGCATCATGTCCGAGACAAGTAGACCGACTCCTGCCTGCATCTACTACTATTACTCCACTCATCGACCGCTATCCAGCATGCATCTAGAGTATTAAGTTAAAAACAGAGTAACGCCTTAAGCAAGATGACATGATGTAGAGGGATAGACTCATGCAATATGAAGAAAACCCCATCTTTTTATCCTCGATGGCAACAATACAATACATGCCTTGCTGCCCTTACTGTCACCGGGAAAGGACACCGCAAGATTGAACCCAAAGCTAAGCACTTCTCCCATTGCAAGAAAGATCAATCTAGTAGGCCAAACCAAAACTGATAATTCGAAGAGACTTGCAAAGATAACCAATCATACATAAAAGAATTCAGAGAAGATTTAAATATTATTCATAGATAGACTTGATCATAAACCCACAATTCATCGGTCTCAACAAACACACCGCAAAAAAAAGATTACATCGAATAGATCTCCACTAGAGAGGGGGAGAACATTGTATTGATATCCAAAAAGAGAGAAGAAGCCATCTAGCTACTAACTATGGACCCGTAGGTCTGAAGTAAACTACTCACACTTCATCGGAGAGGCTATGGTGTTGATGTAGAAGCCCTCCGTGATCGATGCCCCCTCCGGCGGAGCTCCGAAACAGGCCCCAAGATGGGATCTCGTGGATATAGAAAGTTACGATGGTGGAATTAGGGTTTTGGCTCCGTATCTGATCATTTGGGGGTACGTGGATATATATAGGAGGAAGAAG
>NC_041392.1:105210737-105214498 GCF_002162155.2 Triticum dicoccoides
GATTTGCTTGACGTAGGGTCCAAGTCTCCTGAGTTGTATTCGGTGAGAAAATCACGTTCCCGAAGGTTTCATTCCGTTTGATATTTCTTTTCTTCGAAACCCTAAAACAGGCGAAAAACAACAATCTGGGCTGGGCCTCCGGTTAATAGGTTAGTCCCAAAAATAATATAAAAGTGGATAATAAAGCCCAATAATATCCAAGACAGTAGATAATATAGCATCGAGCAATCAAAAATTATAAATACGTTGGAGACGTATCACTTATCATGAGCATCCTGTTGCTATTCTTGAAGAAACTGAGCGCAAGACTCACAACAAGTCTATCAAATTCCTGAAAGTGAAGTGGTCACATCATTCCGACCGAGAGGCCACCTGGGAACGCGAGGACCACTCCGTTCCGAATACCCGGAGTTTTTCCACTCCTAGATCTCGGGACGAGATCCTTTTGTAGTGGAGTGTTGTAACACCCCGGATGTAATTTGCCATATTTGTATTCCAACTCTTGCCATTTTCAGCTCTAAGTTATGATATTCCCTTGTGGTTGGGTTTTGTCTTCATTTTGCTTTTTGTTCATGTCATGCATCTCATATCATGTCATCATGTGCATCGCATTTGCATACGTGTTCGTCTCATGCATCTGAGCATTTTCCCCGTTGTCCGTTTTGCATTCCGGCACTCCTACGTCCTCCGGCGCCCCCTTTTGCCTCTTTTCATGCGCGAGTGTTAAACGTTCTCGGGTTGGACCGAGACTTGCCAAGCGGCCTTGGTACACCACCGGTAGACCGCCTGTCAAGTTTTGTGCCATTTGGAGTTCGTTTGATACTCCGATACGTCTCCAACGTATCTACTTTTCCAAACACTTTTGCCCTTGTTTTGGACTCTAACTTGTATGATTTGAATGGTACTAACCCGGACTGACGCTGTTTTTAGCAGAATTGCCATGATGTTGTTTTATGTGCAGAAAACAAAAGTTCTCGGAATGACCTGAAACTCCATGGAATATCTTACAATAAATAATAAAAAATCCTCGCCAAAGATGAAGACCAGGGGGCCCACACCCTTCTCACGAGGGTGGGGGGCGCCCCCCCTAGGGCGCGCCCCCTACCTCATGGGCCCCCTGGAGACCCCCCGACTACAACTCCAACTCTATATAACTGCTTTCAGGGAGAAAAAAAATAAGAGAGAAGAAATCATCGCATTTTACGATACGGAGCCGCCGCCAAGCCCTAAAACCTCTCGGGAGGGCTGATCTGGAGTCCGTTCGGGGCTCCGGAGAGGGGGATTCGTCGCCGTCGTCATCATCGACCATCCTCCATCACCAATTTCATGATGCTCACCGCCATGCGTGAGTAATTCCATCGTAGGCTTGCTGGACGGTGATGGGTTGGATGAGATTCACCATGTAATCGAGTTAGTTTTGTTAGGGTTTGATCCCTAGTATCCACTATGTTCTGAGATTGATGTTGCTATGACTTTGCTATGCTTAATGCTTGTCACTAGGGCCCGAGTGCCATGATTTCAGATCTGAACCTATTATGTTTTCATCAATATATGAGAGTTCTAGATCCTATCTTGCAATACTGTAGTCACCTATTATGTGTTATGATCCGTTAACCCCGAAGTGACAATAATCGGGATACTTACCGGTGATGACTGTAGTTTGAGGAGTTCATGTATTCACTATGTGCTAATGCTTTGTTCCGGTTCTCTATTAAAAGGAGACCTTAATATCCCTTAGTTTCCATTAGGACCCCGCTGCCATAGGAGGGTAGGACAAAAGATGCCATGCAAGTTCTTTTCCATAAGCACATATGACTATATTCGGAATACATGCCTACATTACATTGACGAATTGGAGCTAGTTCCGTGTCACCCTATGTTATGACTGTTACATGATGAACCGCATCCGGCATAATTATCCATCATTGATCCGATGCCTACGAGCTTTCCATATACTGGTTTACGCTTATTTACTTTCCCGTTGCTATTGTTATAATCAGTACAAAACACCAAAAACATTACTTTGATTTCAATACTCTTTTGTTACCGTTACCATCACTATCATATTACTTTGCTACTAAACACTTTGCTGCAGATAGTAAGTTTCCAGGTGTGGTTGAATTGACAACTCAGCTGCTAATACTTGATAATATTCTTTGGCTCCCCTTGTGTCGAATCAATAAATTTGGGTTGAATACTCTACCCTCGCAAGCTATTGCGATCCCCTATACTTGTGGGTTATCAAGACAAGTTTCTGGCGCCGTTGCCGGGGAGCATAGCTCTATTCTTTGAGTCACTTGGGATTTATATCTGCTGGACACTATGAAGAACTTGAGAGATCCAAAAACCAAGATCTATCCCTCAACTACGAGGGGAGGTAAGGAACTACCATCTAGCTCTGCACTTGATTCACCTTCTGTTATGAGTAAGCTTGCGACACCTACACCTGCTTCTGCTATTCGTTCTGATATGTCGCATGTTATTGATGATGCTACTTCTGCTATGCATGATACTTATGATGAAACTACCTCTATGCCTGATACTACTATGCCACTTAGTGATTTTCTCGAAGAACGACTTGCTAGGGCTAGAGAGATTGAAAATATATAATCTGATTATGAAGATGAAAGTGACGATGAAGAATCACTTGTTATTCCTGAGGGTTATTTATTTGATCAAGATGCTTCTTTAGCTATTTTAGCTTGCAAAGATAGATATGAACTCAAAAGGTTTTTAGCTAAATGGAATAAGCAATCTCCAAATGCTAGGATGAGACCTGACCCTGCTTTTGCTACTTCACCTATATGTGTTGCTGATAAGGATTATGAATTCTCTATTGATCCTGATATAATTACTTTGGTTGAATCTGATCCTTTTCATGGCTATGAATCTGAAACTGTTGTAGCACATCTTACTAAATTAAATGATATAGCCACCCTGTTCACTAATGATGAGAGATCTCGCTACTTTTATATCCTTTAAATATTTCCGTTCTCATTAAAGGGTGATGCTAAGATATGGTTTAATTCTCTTGATCCTGGTTGTGTGCGTAGTCCGCAGGATATGATTTATTACTTCTCTACTAAATATTTCCCTGCTCATAAGAAACAAGCTGCTTTAAAGGAAATATACAACTTTGTGCAAATTAAAGAAGAGAGTCTCCCACAAGCTTGGGGGAGGCTTCTCAAGTTACTTAATGCTTTGCCTGATCATCCTCTTAAGAAAAATGAAATACTTGATATCTTTTATAATGGACTAACACTACAAAAAAAAGACACATCCGTGACATTTTGGGCCGAACAAATTTTTTCCTGTCATACATATGACACTTCTATGAGGATAATTGTGACAAAACCCGGTATCATCATAGATGTGGTGGGATCCTACTTCTATGACAAAAAATCATGACAGAAAATGGGCTTTTCGTCCTGGGCGGGCCGGAGACGCAACTGCATGACATTCTTTGGGCCGTCCATGACGGAAAAAACCATGGTAGAAGCGAGGGGGAGGAAAATTTTGGGGAGTTCCCGGTTACGGTGGGAGGTCGGGGGCCAAGCGATGCGCGTTTCTCTCGTACACGTACGCGCGTCTGTGCGAGGCGTTGGCTCTAACTGAACCCGAGCGAGGCGTTGGGCTCTAACTGAACCCGAGCGATTGCACTGCAGGCTACGCGTTACTGAACCCAAGCGATCGATCGATGGCTGTTAACTAAACCCGATCGAGCGATTCCTTGGCTACTACTGCTAACTGAAGCCGATCGA
>NC_041392.1:105214888-105224488 GCF_002162155.2 Triticum dicoccoides
GGGAGCCCGTGGAGGGGTGGATGAACATGACCCCGTGGTGTGGAGGGCAGGATGAACAGTAGACGGTGGAGGGGTGCCCGCGGAGGGGTGGTTGAACAGGACCCCGTGGTGTGGAGGGCTGGATGAACAGTAGATGGTGGAGGGGTGGTTGAACAGTAGCCGGTGGAGTAGCGCGCGGTGGAGGCTGGATGAAAAGGAGCCCGTGGAGGCTGGAGGAGGTCGATGGTGGATGAACAGTAGCTCGTGGAGGCTGGAGGGGGTCGACGGTGGAGATGAACAGTATCCCGTGGAGTCCGTTTTGCGGTACGCCACACCCCTCTCGATGAACAGGACCCCCGTTTCGACCGTAGCGCTCCAACACAAGTCCGTTTCCTCCATTTTGCGGTATGCCACACCCCTCCCGATCAACAGGACCCCTGTTTCTACCATAGGAGGTCTGTTTCCTCCGTTTTGTGGTACGCCACACCCCTCCCGATCAACAGGACCCCCGTTTCGACCGTAGGAGGTCCGTTTCCTCCGTTTTGCGGTACGCCACACCCCTCCCAATCAACATAACCCCCGTTTCGACCATAGGAGGTCCGTTTCCTCCGTTGTGCGGTACGCCAGACCTCGTTTCCATCGCCCCTTCCATCCAAGCCCTCCCGATGAACACGACCACGCATTCCGTTCCGACCCAGCCGCGTTGCCTCCCGATGAACACGACGCATTCCGTTGCCTCCCCATGAACACGACGACGACGATGTTTCTCCGTTCCGACCCAACCATGTACACGAGCCCTCGCCATACGTATGCGCGAGTAGGCGTTTGAGACCCCGCCCGTATGTACACATACGTGGCCGTATTTTCTTTCTTGCATCCTGGCCGGTGTACGTACATGTACATGCTACATGCGCGCCTCTACTACGACACGTGCATGCCTCTACATCCACCAGTATATATGTACGTACACGTTCGCGACCAGAATGACAACGCTACGTACGCTTCGACCAGGTGGGTCCCGGCTGTCAGGCACTTCCGTGCGTGCGAAGGTGTAGCTGATGGGTCCCAACAGTCAGGGGGAAACGTTTTTTCGCGAAATACAGTGGCCCGTCCGGTGGGTCCCTGCTGTCAGGTGGAGGAACCATTATTTTCCGCGTAATAAGGAGGCACTTCCTTGTTGCCGCCATGGACCCAGCTGTCAGCCTCTCCACGTACAGTCCATGTCCGATGGAAGTCGTTCCTTGACCACGTTGACCACGCCGCACCAAGAGCACCATGGAGGTGGACGACGGCGAGGCCTAGGAAGGGGATGACGGGGAGCCGGGGAAGGCGCGACAGTGGAAGCCCGCGCGTGCGGAGAGGAGTACGAGGGTTCACAGGTTCGGCTGCGGTGTGAGGCTGCCGTCGCTGCAGGGCCTGGCCAGCGGTGGGAATAGTAGGGGGCGGGGAGACCTCCGCGGCAGCACAGCCGGCCAAGGGAGGCAGGAGCATGCGGCACGACCGGCGCTGCTTTGGGCGGCTGGAGCAAGAAGACCAGAGGTTGAAGAAGCACTACGGCCGTTGGATGGACATCGTACGGTCAATGGAGCTAGAATCGTTCATATTGACTAAGTTGACAAAGCCCTTCGTCCCCGTCAACTTAGTAGGCCCACAAGTCAGCCTCCCACCAAGGTGGGTCCCAGCTAGCCGGGGGAGTATTCATTTTTTGTGCGTAATAAGGAGGCACTTCCGGTAGGTCTGAGCTGACAACGGGGGGAACGTTTTTTTTCGTGAAATACGGTGGCCCGTCCGATGGGTCCCAGCAGTCAGGGGGAAATGATTTTTTTTGCAAAATACTGGTGGCCCGTCTGGTGGGTCCCTACTGTCAGGTGGAGGAATAATTATTTTGCATGTAATAAGGAGGCACTTCCTTGCTGCGGCCGTGGACCCAGCTGTCAGCCTCTCCACGTACAGTCCACGTCCGATGGAAGCCGTTCCTTGACCACATTGACCACGCCGCGCCGAGCGCACCAGGGCGGTGGACGACGGCGAGGCCTAGGAAGGGGACGAAGCGGAGCCGGGGAAGATGCGGCGGTGGATGCCCACGCATAGAGGAGTACGAGGGCACTGATTCGCTGCGGTGTGAGGCTGCCGTCGCCGCAGAGTAACAGGGTGTGTGGGTGAGTAGAGGGATGGCCTGGCCAGCGGTGGGAGTAGTAGGGGGCAGTGAGGCCTCCGCCGCATCGCAGCCGGCCACGGGAGGCAGGAGCACGAGGCACGACCGCTGGTTTGGGCAGCTGGAGCAAGAAGACCAGAGGTTGAAGAAGCACTACGGCCGTTGGATGGACATCATACGGTCACTGGAGCTAGAATCGTGCATTATTGACTAAGTTGACAAAGCCCTTCGTCCCCATCAACTTAGTAGGCCCACAAGTCAGCCTGCCGCTATACTGGGTCCTAGCTAACAGGGGGAATATTCATTTTTTTGTGCGTAATAAGGAGGCACTTCCTTGCGTGCGAAGATATAACTGGTGGGTCTGAGATTTCAGCGGCGGTAACGTTTTTTTCACGAAATACAGGGGCCCTTTCGGTGGGCCCCTAATGTCAGGTGGAGGAATCATTATTTTGCACGTAATAAGGAGGCATTTCCTTGCGTGCGGCCATGGACCCAGCTGTCGGCCTCTCCACGTACAGTCCACTTCAGATGCATGTTGGTCGTTGACCATGTTGACCAGGCCGCGCCGAGAGCACTAGGGCGGTGGACGACGGCGAGGCCTAGGAAGGGAACGACACAGAGGCAGGGAAGACTCGGCAGTTGTTTCCCACGCGGAGGGGAGTACGACTGTATGAGGGTTTACTGGTTCGTCTGCCGTCGCCGGAGAATAACAGCAGGTGTGGGTGAGTAGAGGGATGGCTAGGCCAGCGATGGGAGTACAGTGGGGCGGTGAGGTCTGCGCGGCAGCACAGCCGACCGCGGGGAGGAGGGAGCAGGCAGTCCCGCCGGCGCTTGTTTGAGCAGCTGGAGCAGGAAGAGTAGAGATTGAAGAAGCACGACGGCCGTTGGATGGACATCCAATAGTCACTGCTTGTGCGTCAACCTTTTTTTTAGGAAAGCCTCAAATTTGTGGAAAACAACATACAACCCATCTGTCATTATTTCTAATAATTTTCAGCCCATTCGCTAATTCTTAAGGTTTTTTTGGAGCCCATATTCTTTTTGTTAGCATTACAACCCAAATTGTGGCCACGGTTAAAAAATTATACGAAATTTTGCATATTTCGGTGCAGTCCGAACTGTTTTTAATCCCGAAATTTCGACTCACATTCAAACTGATTTTAAAAATAAATGTATATCAATATAAAATCCAACAAATTCTCCACGCATAAAAATTAATGTAATTTAAAATTTTGAAATGAAAAAAAAGATATTTGAAACTAATTGCCGTTTTGATGTGTTTTAAAAATATAATCCCATTTCTCAGTACTGATGGGCCATTTTCTCGGCCAGCCGAATGAAAGCTCTCCTCGTCTTGAAAGATTTGCAGCCCAACAGGCATGACAAAGCGACTTACTTGGCAAATCACAAAAAAACTGGGTTGTGGCCGTGGACCCAGCTGTCAGCCTCTCCACGTACAGTACTCTTCCGATGGAAGTCGTTCCTTGACCACGTTGACCATGCCGTGCGGAGAGCACCACGGCGGTGGACGATGGCGAGGCCTAGGAAGGGGACGACGCGAAGCCGAGGAAGACACGGTAGTGGAAGCCCGTGCGGAGAGGAGTACGAGGGTTCACTGGTTCGGCTGTGGTGTGAGGCTGCCATCGCCGCAGGGCCTGGCCAGCGGTGGGAATAGTAGGGGGCGGTGAGGCCTCCGCGGTAGCACAGTCGGCCATGGGAGGCAGGAGCATGCGGCACGACCGACGCTGCTTTGGGCGGCTGGAGCAAGAAGACCAGAGGTTGAAGAAGCACTACGCCCGTTGGATGGACATCGTACGGTCACTGGAGCTAGAATCGTTCATATTGACTAAGTTGACAAAGCCCTCCGTCCCCGTCAACTTTTTTGGCCCACAAGTCATCCTCCCACTATGGTGGGTCCTAGCTAGCAGGGGGTATTCATTTTTTTGTGCGTAATAAGGAGGCACTTCCTTGCGTGCGAAGATATAGCTGGTGGGTCCGACATGTCAGCGGGGGAAACATTTTTTCGCGAAATACAGAGGCCCTTCCGGTGGGTCCCAGCTGTCAGGAAGTGGGTCACACCCTCGCCGACACGCGCACCGCAGCCGATTTCTCATCGCAACCCACTGCCGTTGGTGTGGTGCCACTACTGCAAATCACGCAGAGTCATCCGTCACGTCTCAACCACAATCTGCAACCCTGGCCGAGTCTTCTACAAATGCCCGAATCATGGGGTAATAATATGTTTAAGTGTTGTTCTGCTGCTTTCAGTTGCTGATTTTTTTAATAGTTTGGTTGATGATCTACCAATTTGATTCGTGGAGAAAAGGGAAGATTCGTGTGATTTGTATTTCTGGGAAGTTGCTGATGTGGGGGAATGCAACTATGCTGATTATTTGGTTAGCCGAGGAAACCCAATACCAGCAGGTTGGGGTGTTGGACAAGTAACTGAAGGAACGACAGAAGAGGAAGATGCAGAGCAGAAGGTTAAAGATGCAGTTCTTCTGATCATGGCCAAGCAACAACTGCTGAACAACCTTGACAGCAATGAGGAGATGAAAGAGCTTGTGAAGATAATTGGCAAAATCGATGTGCTCTGTAGGATGATTGTCTCTTTATTTGCAGTGTATGTAGCACTCGTGATGTATTCAGTGGCTACGACATGAGCACTTTGCTGAAACTAGTAATGAATGAAACCTGTGTAGCAGGCTGGGCATAGTGTTTTGAACATCTAATGATTTCTATTAACAGAAATCAGGGGGTATCCCCTTTTGCTCATATAACTAAATAAATAGCAGAGGCCCCGTCGGGTCAGCTTTGTTCTCATTCGAAGACATCGAGCAAATTGCAGTCCAACAACAAACTATGTCATCAAATTCAAGTTTCACAGCCAAATATGAGTACAACTAAACAACAATGTTATCATGTTTTAGTTGTCATAGAATCACCAAACACAAATCAGCATACATAACAAGTGATGTTCTCACAACAAAATACTAAACAACATGTTCATCAGGTTTCAGTTGTCATAGCAAACACAATTTCACATAGTAGATAAAAAATGCCTTCTGACAGGCAAATATGACAAAAGCAATGTAATCATCATCCGCATCAGCAGCGTCAACATCTTCGCCATGTGTATCAGTCTGAATCATAATTCCCCACCGTGTCATCTTCTTCTTCGTCCTCAACGTCCTCGAACGTTGGCTTCTTCTTGATCAACTCTTGTATGTCCACAGCACGACAGGCAATCTTTTTGCCGGCGTCATTGACGTGATGGTTCTCAAAGATATTAGGAACATCTGTGTTATCTTGTACATCAGGAGCAGTGTAAGCATCATCTTGTTGTGCAACTTCATTAAACGAATTCCTCTGCTCAAACCTTTGCAATACTCTCCAGTCATCGCTACGTGCAAATGTGTCTTCCAAGAAAAATATCTGTGTTGCTTGATTTGCTAAAATAAAAGGCTCGTTGGTCTGGTACGCCGCCTTGACATTGATGGATTTGAAATAATCATCAGCTCTGGGTTTTGCGATCCTGGAAAATAGGTTATACCAACGACAGCACAACAGAACCACACACCGATGATCCTCGAAACTGGAGATATAATGCAACTGAACAATGTCTGTTATGTTAGCATACATTTCAGTTGTCTCTTTGTCATACGTATCCGTGCTCATGATGGCACTGTTTTGTGTCTTGCTGCCTTCGTCTCGTGCAAGGGTGTTGTAGCGCACATCTCCAACAACGCAAGATTCATAATGTCTTACCCAAGTATCAGGACCCATTGCTAGTGAGTAAAGGGCATCATCAACTGCCTGCCCATCCTCCCGCATCTTCTTAACCTATGGTTAGAAAATAAACAAGGTGATCATCTTATGTACTCAATATATTAAAAAAACTGACAGTGCACTTCAAAAGCTTACATGGTTCTTGAACCATTTCGCAAATCCTGCCATAACCAGTTTGTCAATGTTTCTTGGATTTTGCGGAAGTACCTCCTCTTTGTAGATGCCGCACAACATAGTGATCGCGTCAAACATCTAAATATATAAGAATGTGCTGCAAGTTTGGTAGATTACGATGTATAAGCTGCAGTACTGCACTTACTTGATATAAGGTAGTATCTCAGGACAGTTATTCAACACATACCAAACCATTTTGTCCAAATCTTTAGGTTTGTCCTCTTGTCGACTCTTCCCTGTAACTCGAACAGAATAATCGAAAACATTGAGCCCGGGATTGTCTTCACCCACCTCTTTGCTAAGCTGATCAGCTGTTTCAATGTATTTTGAGCAGAATGTCAACGCTTCTGTAGCAATGTAGGCCTCTGCAATGGAACCCTCGTGTCTAGCTCTGTTCCTAACATAGCCCTTGAAAGTGCCTAGCCGCCTTTCAATAGGGTACATCCAGCCATACTATACTGGACCTCTAAGTAGTGCCTCATCAGGTAGATAAAAAGCCAAATGCACCATCACATCAAAGAAGGCTGGAGGATATATCTTCTCAAGGTCGCATAGGATAGTTGGTATCTTGTCTCTAAGACGCTCCAAAGCATCTATCCTGATATTCCTACTGCAGAGTTCCCTGAAGAATTGTCCAAACTCTGCAACTGCTCTGTATAAGTCAGGGCGGCCCAATCCTCTAAGGATAGCAGGTAAAACCCTTTGAAGTAGGATGTGGCAGTCATGAGTTTTCAACCCTTGTACCTTGTTTCCGTCTGCACTGACTCTCCCTTCAGGGTTGGAAGCAAATCCATGTGGGAATCTCACACGTGACAGGACCTCGCAAAATTCTTTTCTTTTTACCTTGTCCAAGACGTACACAGCTGGTGCCATATCCCGTGGTTTACCTTCATCTTGCACCTGCAAATCCTGTCTGATACCCAGGTGTGTCAAATCAATCCTAGATTTTAAGGTATCTTTCGTCTTGCCTTCAATATTAAGAAGTGTGTGCTGTCACATATATTTTTCTCGATGTGCATCACATCAAGATTATGCCGCAGATCCAAATCTTTCCAATACTCCAAGTCCCACAAAGTGGACCTGCGGGTAAACAATAATCTCTCTTCTGCCCTGCCATGCTTCCTTTTCCCGCTACCATTATCAGGATGGTTTCCTGGTGTAATATGCCTGACCTTCTCTAATTCCACTTGCAACTCCTTGGCGGTGAGCCTCTTTGGCGCATCACGGTTTTCATGCTTTGCATTGAACACATGTCTTCGGTATTTTCTAGGAAGCGGCTTGTCCTTGGAAAGGAAACGACAGTGTCCAATGTAACAGATCTTGCTAAGTATTGCGTATGACAGCGGATTCTTGTCACAACGAACACATGCATTGTAACCATGTGTCGTTCGCCCTGACATAGTGCCCAAAGCTGGATAATCATGGATGCACCAAATTATAACAGCACACATAAAGAAATCAGCTGGTGGGCTGCTATATAGGTCTCGAGTGAGAACACCCTTCCATAGCTGTTGAAGTTCCTCCACAAGAGGCTCCATGAACAAATCAAAATCCTTTCCAGGACTTTTTGGACCTGGGATGAGCAAGGCCATCATGTAGTTTGATTCTTTGGTGCAGACATTTGGAGGCATGTTGTAAGGGATAACAAGCACTGGCCACATGCTATATGTGGCGCTCTGGTGGCCAAATGGGTTAAATCCATCTGAAGCTAAGTCAAGTCTAATGTTTCTCGGGTCAGTAGCAAACTCTTTGTGTTTATCATTGAAGCTTTTCCACTCACTACCATGAGATAGATGGCTCATTACATTCTAATCTCTGTACTCCTGGTTCCTAGAATGCCATAGTACATCCTCTCTTGTTTCAGCATCATGAAACAACCTCTGCAATCTTGGTGTAATTGGAGAATGTCTCAGAACATTATGAGGAATCCTCTTCACATCATCGCCATCTTTCCATCTTGATGATTTGCATTTCGGGTATTCACTTAAGTTGGCATAATCCTTCCGGAACAGAACACAATTATTCTTACAAACATGGATCATATCATATCCAATTCCAACTGCACGAAGGAAATTCTTCATTTTACTGTAGATGTGTGGCAGCTTAGACGCATCTGGGAAAGATTCGCGGAAAGCAGCCAACATCGCATCACATTATTTGTTGGTCATCCGCTCAGATGTCTTCACCTGAAGAAAGGTGACCATAGCTGAGAATACTGACATCTTATTTCCTGGGGTGACAGCAATGTTGCATTGTTCCAACATGAGGGCCCATCGTTTTTCTTCTGCAGGTGAAATTTCACGGAATGCACGAGCATTTCGTAGCATTGTTTCAATGTTGGTCAAACTCACTGGCTCCGCCACCACCACCACCTCCTCCTCTTCCACCTGAGCATCAGGCAGATCAAGATGGTGATCTGCTGCTTCCATGTAGTCAATAACATTGACGTTCACGGCTTCACCATGATGAACCCACCTAGTATATGTGACCGACATCCCATACAAGTGTAGATGATTTTGCACAGTTGACTGGGGTCTTGTAACTGAATTCATACAACTGCTACACGGGCAGAGCACATCTGATTTCGGACCACCGTACTCAGCTCTGATAAAGTTCATGAAGTTTTCAACCCCCTCGACATATGTAGCGGAGAATCTTCGAGCAGAAGTTATCCAAGTCATGTCCATCTGTTAGACATACAAATTAGTTCTTCTACTAGATATTACAGGAAAAACATATATGCTTTTTTATGAAGTCCAGAAAAAAAATACCTAGGTCGATGTCTAAAGCTATGGCAAGATATTTGGACGAGCAGATCTAAGTAAAGAAATATATGTAAAGCTAATTCAGCAAACATATTTGAGAGCCAAATTATGGCAGGCTGTTTCAGCAGTCAATGAGGCCGAGCACATAGCCATCGAACTATCGAAGGCCATCACAACAACAAAGATCGAGTATAAAACGGTGTAGAGCTATTTCACCTAACAGATTGGCTACTAGACCATGGCAATCTACGTCACAATAAATATATGGCAGGATATTTTAGCAACTAATCGGCCTTGGCATGCCATCTTAGCTAAGCAGATTGAGTGCAGAACAGGGCAAGGAAGCTTCTTAAGAAGAGCATATTGACAGTAAACTACTTCGGCAAACAGTGAGATTAACAGCGTCTATCAGCTAACATTCAGTGCTACACCGACATGAACGGGGCCTCAGTCTAGAATGCGCATACCGTGGGAGAAGCTGACCGTTGTGCGTCTCCACACGAACGTCGCCAGCGGTGGCGGCACTGACCGCCGTGCACCTCCACAAGAACGTAGCCAGACGTGGCGGCATGGCTAGAGGACGGCAGTCTACGAGAGCGTACTGTGGGAGCGAGAGGATTGCCGAACCGCGGCGCCGACGTATCTGGCGAGGAGGGCGGCTTTGACGGAGCGAATGGAGTGGAGGGGGACAGGGGGTGGTGGGTTTGGGGAATATTATTGGGTAGTTGGCCGAAGGGC
>NC_041392.1:105224869-105290858 GCF_002162155.2 Triticum dicoccoides
CGTTCCGTTTGCGTGAGCCGTGTGCAGGACCGAACGTGTGTGGGGTGCAATGCGACCGCGACAGGAGTGCTGTCAGTGTACCGCATTTTTTCCTTTTAAACTAGGTGATTCGCGCCCACAAAAAAAATCTGTTGCTTCACACGATCCATCGATACTACTACTAGTAATCTGGTAATCCCGACTAAAATGGCGCGGCCGGGTCTTTTCCCGCGCGATATGCTCAGAGGTTGGCTTAGTTGGGGTTTTTAGGACGAGTAATGCTACACCTACGTAATCCCAGTTACGTAATTAACGTAATGGGAAATGTGTGAGCTGTTGATTGTAGATTGGGGGGAGGGAGGGGCCCACCACCATGAAAATCAGGGGAGGAGAGAGAGAGAGGCAATTTACGTTAACCCTTTCATAGGTTCCCGTAGATGTAGAAAGATATGTCCGATCCTGCAATATAGGCCGTCCGATCTATATCTAACGGATAGGAAGGAAACTATGACAATTTACCCGCACTCCTCTCCACATTTGCAGATAAGGCTTTCCCTCGTTCATCCTTTTCTCCCACAAGATCTTGATCTTCCGTGCAACGCACGGGCATCTTGCTAGTACTCCTACAATATGTTTATTATTGTGAAAGTTCATATACACCGGCCGAGATTAATGCAAACACGACAGATTTTCATTACATTTCGAACATTTATAGGACAAAAAAGTAAAGGAAGCACGATCCTAAACCTATTCTACGGCGGCGACCGACGTCCTCCATCTGTGATCTCCATGTACGGGGGCGGGGTTCAAGACCCGTGAAGTGAAGGTGCGGTCTCCGGCGAGGAAAAGTAGAACACGGGAGATGGACCGGCCAGTTGGCACACCCTGCCCTGCCGCCTCCCATGCCCTACTCATCCTCGGAGGAGTCCCCGACCTCGGCGGTGCCGGACGTTGGACGGCGGAAAGTAGGACGCATGGCTGATGGTGCTCCCATCGTTGTCCGCCAGCGTGGCCACCGCTTGTGCGGCGACTTCAGCGAGGGTGGCGACCTCGAGCTCCATCCCCGAAGACAAGCTCTCCCGCAGAGCGTTCGCGCTTGTGGTCATGGCGGATGTGGTTCCAGGTAGGAGGACGATGCGCTATGGTGTGGAGGTTAGCTGGGAGTTGCCGCTTTAAGTAGCGCATTCCGGTGAGGCCAAGCGTCCGTGTGCGTCATTAAGTCACCGGAGTTGTTCCTCGGGCACCGAGCCTCTTAATGACGACATACGAACTGACGGCATGAATGGGGGAAGCTGGCGCTGGCTGGGAATGCACCGCGCGACGGTGCGAGGGACGAGGGTTTTGGTGTGCCAGGGTAGTCAGTTGCGGTCCTGGCAACGTTGGAGATGCCCTTTGCTCACATGCGATCCCCGCATGTCATTGAAAAAGCAAGACAACCCGGCATGGTCTCAGGTCCAGAGGATGCAGTTGGCCGTGCTACACCACTCCGCGGACGCGTCACGGCGCCCCGTGCATCCTCGATGAGCCGGGTGTTGGGGTGTGTTTGGATTGTGGCCAAAGTGCACCTTGCCAAAATTTTGGTCATGACCAAAAGATTGGTCTTTGTTTGGATGGTTGCCATTTTTTGGCATGCCAATGAACTCTAGCCAACTCTAGTTCATTTTTCTTGCCAATGTCGGCCAAATCATGGGCAACCAATACCTCAACCAAAATTTTGGTCATGACCCAAAGATTGGTGTTTGTTTGGATGGTTGCCATTTCTTTGGCATGCCAATGAACTCTAGCCAACTCAAGTTCATTTTTCTTCCAATGTCGGCCAAATCATGGGCAACCAATACCTCAACCAAAATTTTGGCTACCTAATGCTTTGATGGGGCAACCTTGGGCACAAACCAAACATACCGTTGGTCGTGCCACAACACTAACGCCACCCTCGGCAAACTGAAACCGACTGTGTCTAGCAACGATATGAGCGTGTCGCTCACCGCGGTCGCCGTGTCCAGAGGCGGTGCTGGAGCTGCACCCCATTGTTGGCCCCAACGACCCAGATGAACGGTTGTCGGTGGCGAGGAGGTCGTGGGCCAGCTCCTCCATTGGACTAGTCTGCTCTATGTCGTCCCGACGGGTGTGCCCCACATGTCTGTTTCCCTGTTTTCCCGGCCATATTCGAGCGTAGTGCTCTGCCTTGCGCATTAGGCCTTTCACTATGTAGGCCAAGCGAGACAACTTATTGTTTATTTGAGCCATTCAAGTATAATCATGTGGCATTTTCTTATTTCTCATTCCTCTCCAACCCTCTTCTCCATCTATCATGTCGCCCTCCAGTCGAGTCCATCCTCGCGCATGCCTCATTTGAACATTCCGCCGAGTATCATTCGCATGTACCCACCCTAGTCCTCTTTCAATAGATCTCCGGACCCTGAGATGAAATCAAGAGGGAACGAGTGGGGGCACGTGATACCTAAGGCGGATTCTTTATTTTGAACCGGTGATCATAGCATCCGAAAATCATATATAAAGGGTATTCAATGTTCGTTTCGTTTTTGAACGTACAATATACTCCCTCATATCCTTTCTACTCCCTCCTTCCATCTATATTGGGCCTAATGCATTTTTCAAGACCGCCTTTGACTATTGACAAGACTAATAGTACATGACATGTATAATGCGAAAATTATATCATTGGAAGCTCCTTTCACATACGAATTTGATGGTATGCTTTATTTAAGTTGCATGTCATATATTATTGCTCTACCTTTTGGTCAAAGTTAGCCTCGAAAACGCATTAGGCCCTATACAGATGGAAGGAGGGAGTAGTTTACATATAAGTTTTATGTGTAGTCAAAGTATATCTACTTTGATAAAAAAGGTATCAACATTCAACAACGCCCAATCAATATTGTTAGATTCATATGTACACCTAGATTTGTACTCGAGATGGTTTCCAATTTGACTATTGACAAGATTAATAGTACATGAGATGTATAATGTGAAAATTATATCATTGGAAACTCCTTTCACATACATATTTGACCGTATGCTTTGTGTAAGTTGCATGTCATATATTATTACTCTAACATTTGGTCAAAGTTAGCCTCGAAAAACGCATTAGACCCTGTATGCTTTGTGTAAGTTGCATGTCATATATTATTACTCTAACATTTGTGTAAGTTGCATGTCATATATTATTACTCTAACATCTGGTTAAAGCAGTATAGTGGAAGTGGATCCTCTGACGTAGGTATCCCTGCCTTACCCTCCCTTTCGGTCACTTACTGGCGGACCGCATGCTTGCTAGGCCCCACATGTCAGTTACTCAATGGGTTCGGCCACGTCAGGGGATCCTCATCCATAGTAATACTCCCTCTGTTTTTATTTACTCCGCATAAAACGGAGGGAGTGGTGGTATAATAAATGACACGGGCGGGGGAGGGGGAGGGACGTCGGTTTGCTCTCAACTGCGGTCCCACAAGCGAGCGAAAACGCAAGACGAAGCGCCTTCCATTCAGTGGGCGACGTGGAGGGTCCAGCGTGCCGGGCTGCAACGCGAACGCGACAAGAGCGATGTACAGTCAAAACCGATTGACCGGTCGTCACCGGAACCACTATTCACACCAGAACCTTAGCTGCTCGGCCTACGCCAGCCACTACCCTAAAACCACACTAAATCTCCATCCCATTCCCCCACTTTTCGATCCCCTAGACCGCATCAAGCGTCTGCTAGTTCGCCCGAAAGCCATGGTGCGCCGCAAGATCACTTACTACAAGATGCTGACGCCGGAGCGCCGCGCAGAAATCGCGGTGGCGGTTGGCGCCACAGACCTCCGTTCCCAAGCTCTCTTTGCGGCGGGCCAATCCCCGAGTTCTCTGTAGCCAAGCTACGAGGAGGAGGACGCCGATCCAATGTTCATGGCGGAGGTCGCGGCGCAGAAGGCCCCCGATGGGTATGAGACGATGGACGTCGACTTCGTGCCGGCGTCCGAGTCCCGCATGGTGCAGGCGGACCAGCGGTTCAACATGGCGATACTAAAGGAGGATCGGGAGGCAGAGGCTCAACTCGATGCGGAGCGCGCGCATGCCGCTGCCATCGAGGCTCTCCTGCAGGCGGGACCGTATGTCGTGGATGTGAACCGGGCGGCGGAGGCTCAACTTGAGGCGGAGCGCGCGGATGCCGCTGCCATCAAGGCCCTCCTGTAGGCTGAACCGAACGTCCTAGACTTGAACCGGGTGACAGAGGCTCGACTCGACGCAGAGCGTGCGGATGCCGCTCTCATCGACGCCCTCCTGCAGGCGGAACCAGACGTCCTGGACTTGAACCGGGCGGCGGAGGCTCGACTCGACGCAGAGCGCGTGGATGCCGCTGCCATCGAGGCCCTACTGCAGGCGGAACCGACCGTCCTCGACTTGAACCGGGCTGTGCTCTCGTGCGTGCAGAGCGCCCGCACGCTCTGCTTGAACGAGTAGCTGGAGGCCGAGGACAACCACGGTGCGGAGACACACGTCGGCAGCGACGGTTGGTTCGCGCAGGCAGCCAAAGACGATGAGGCCGTCTCTTTCCGCGAGCAGTGATAGTTTTTCTTTATGTTGTTGTTTTCATGGATCTTTTGCTGTGTAAAAACATATATTTGTTATGCAAGTCGCCTGACTTGGGTCAGTCTACCATTTCAGGCGGTTGGATGAATATCCTACGTATCCTAACCCTTCTTTCCTTCTTCCTCACCTCTTCTTCTTCCCCCACAGACCACCGCACGGGCCGTACGGATACTCCCCAACATGCGGTTGGATAAACATACTCTATGAACGAAAATTATGTGTCAGCGATAGGATGGCTGAGTTTGGTGTGTTCACATGCGACAACACGTGTCTGTGAGGCTTCCCTTGGTTGGGTTTGCGGCGTGCAGGAGCGACTGTGTGAGGGTGCGATGCGACCGCGACATGCAGGAGCGACCGTGTGAGGGTGCGGTGCGACCGCGATAGCTGTGCGCAATTGTACCTCCTTCTCATTTTGAAAACTTTAGGCAAGCTTGGCAAAAATGTGTGGTGAAGTTTGGCAATGCAAGGCCTAGACCCAAACAGGATAAGTACGTACTCCCTCCATTTCTTTTTAGTACGTACTAGGAGTACTAGTGTTAAAAAAGAAAGGCCGGGTTTTCCTTCACGGGATTTAATAGATACAAATCCTCATTTCACGTGTCAATTAATGTGTATTTTTTTCTCCAAAGACCAAAGAGCTAACCATCTCAATCCTCATCGCTTGATTAATGCAGCACCATGCAAACCAACCTTCTCACTTCCGCATGCATGAAGGGGATATTAATGTCCTTGGTTGCTAACCCCATCAATTTTGCCTCGATTAGTGTTAGTGGCCCTTTCCAAATTGTAATTTTGATATACTGGCCTTGTGTACAAAAAATGGAGGTAGTAACTATATTTGACTTCCTTCCCCATTGCGGTGATGTCGACGACATTTTTTTGTGGTGGTTTGGCGAAGTGCGTTCGACGGAGAACACCATTTGCATCCAGGAAGTCCTTTACTAGTACTACTAGGAGTAACTAATGCGGTGAGATGGCTTCTCGAAGAAGACGATGGAGAAGCGGAGTCAGCGAAGAGTGAAATGATGGTTGCTTCGTCCGTGCTTTTGTGATTTGACGCCTCACTGCTTTGTGATTTGTGATAGAAGGGACACGGGAGTAGACTCTGTGCTCTATACTGTAGTACTACATGCGTCCAAGCATGGGGGAAAGAGGAGAGACATTGCATTTTTCTATTCCTTCAATCAATCAATTACGGAGCTTCGGTTCCATCCTTTTCGCTTTGGCAACACCGTCCACAATGGTTCCCACGATGCCAAAAGCTATTTTCACATTTGGCTACACATTGTGGATGCCCTTAACCGTACCACTTGGTTTTGCTCCTGTTTCTATCTATACAAATCTCAATTATATTAATCTAAAAAATTATAGAATTGAGATTAGTAAAAAGGAGGTGATTTTGCCGCGCGGATGGTGGGGGAGGTTTCTTATTTGAGCAATGCTACATCCACGTAATGGTTTACGTAAAGTTACGAACTGATGTGATGTGGGACTATTTGATTGGATTAAAGGAGAGGATTAGGCCCACCCCACCTGAAAATCAGGGGGGCATATATAGATTAGATGGAAAGTATACGTAGCAGATACATAGCCCTTTGTAAGTCTAGGATTAGGCTTCTTATTTTCGGAGGACGTTGTCCTGACAGTTTGCTAACATGCGGTCCCACGTGTCAGTGCTTTACCAAGCCGATCCGCGTCCCACATGAGGCAGAACAACGACAGAAGCAACACGTGGTTAAGTTGAAGAAGATGAGGGAGAAGCGAATTCAGCAACAAGTGAAATGATGGTTGCTTCATCCCTCCAACTTAACTGCGGGAAAGGTGTAGCTTTGTGATTTGACGCCTCATTGCTCATTGCTACGCCGGCGCCATGACTGGGGTGCTTCACCCCGGCTGCTCTGCACTCTATTCCGGTATGGCACGTGGACCCGGTAGATTGATGTCCCACATGTCGGCGAAAGGGACTAGAAGATTTATGAAAGCGAGCACTCCACTCTTACGACGGAGGAGTAGACGACACGACGGCCCAGTGAACTGTCACTTGTACTGTATAGTACTAGTATAGTTTTGCTGTTTCGCACGATCCATCGATACAAACCCGATTAAACAGGAAAGGGCGGGATTTTTCCCGCACGGTAGATGATACTGGCCATACATTTCAAAGGCAATTTTAATGTATGCAAACTGAATAATTATAAGTAACAATATGATATCTAGTAAAACTAAAAACACATATGATTTATTGTGTTAGAGTGTAGTAGTAGTGCTGTATTGCATAGTTGTTAGATGTAACATGCGAGAACGTGTAGAGATGTAGTTTTGGAGGGCCTACAGAGAGAAAAGCGTAATACGGTCATCGAACTTCAGAATAAGCTGATTACGGTCACTATATACATTTTGCGGTGATTATACGGTCACTTGCTCACAGCTCAGCATCGGATTGCACTCTGTTAACCGGCCAAATAGTCTGCGTGGCGCCATGTTGACTAGTTAAATTGACCATGTTCGTAGTGGGTCCCACTTGTCAGTTCGCATAGGCAAAAGGTCAGATAAACACAAATTTATGCAGGCGCGACAAGGCTCCAACCCGTGTGCGGGAATCACCTAGTTGTGTATGTGTCTATCAGGGCCTGATGTGTGCGCATGCACGTGTAGGTTGAGCACTTGAGCGTGAGAGTGTGTGTTGTCGTGTGGTGTACTGGTGTGTGCATGCATGCATGCATGCGTGTGTGCGTATGAGTGTTGCGTGCGTGAGTGTGAGTGTTGCGTGCGTGCGTGGCTGCGTGTGTACGTGTCAGTGTTGCGTGCGTGCGTGGGTGCATGTGTTTGTGTGAGTGTTGTGTGGATGCAG
This sequence comes from Triticum dicoccoides, assembly GCF_002162155.2. Classification (NCBI taxonomy): domain Eukaryota; kingdom Viridiplantae; phylum Streptophyta; class Magnoliopsida; order Poales; family Poaceae; genus Triticum; species Triticum dicoccoides. The sequence goes on from NC_041392.1 coordinate 105,232,293, forward strand.
TTCGTGTGCATGCGTATGTGTGTGTATAATCACCACACCAGCTCCTGTGTGTTAAAACAGACGACTCAGCATACCAATACAAGGCCACCTTGTCCGCTGTGCCTGCGGTCATGACTTCGAACCACCGTCCAAATATTTTTTTTGCCGTTTGTTTTCATTCTTACTAGCAAGATGCCCGTGCGTTGCACGTAACATCAAGATGCATTTGTATGACTTGTTTATCTTGTGAGAGAAAAGGATGAATGAGGGAAGGCCTTATTTGCAAATGTGGAGAGGTCTGTGGGTACCTTTTTGCAAAATTGCCATAGTTTCTTTCCTATCCGTCAGATATAAATCGGACGGCCTATATTGCAGGATGGCAGGCACACCATCATCACCAACTCTGATTTTATAAGAGTGTATTTTATGTATTTTATAAGAGTGTAAATGTACAGTAGATACAAGTCAACAGGTGGGCATGATGGTAGTGAGATAATGTGATGCAACACTAGAGGTGCCACGTGGAGCGTTTAACTGCAACTAGTCATGTCATGAGCAAATACAGAGTTGTACGGTGAGCCCGTGACTGCATAATAACCACTAAACATAAATGGTGACCGTAATGAGTGGATTCTGAAGTCCAATGTACGTATCGTGCTTTCGCTTCAAATACAATTCATTGCATATATCACGAGAGAAAGACAAAACATGCCTGAATTTTCTGGGAGGCTTACTTTTAGAGGACCTGGAGATAGTTTTGTATGCATACGTGAAAGGGCGTACAGGGGGGGATGCGATGGAGAGAGAGATGCTCTTCATTTCTCTTTATTATGACTAACTTTGTATATAGTATAAAAATATACAAATTCACAGTGCGGAATAAATATCATTGTCGGCACCATGCAATGCAAATTAGCGTTCGTACTCCTCCATATAACTTTGTAATGTTGTATATATGTAGAAACTCTAAAATATTTTTTGGCCACACTTTATTCAAAAGGAATGTTGTATGCGAAATAAACGTGAAGAGAGGGCTTTTTAGATCAATGGGGTACGTGACGTAACATGTGTGAATGTGTAGTTGATGCATTTGGCGGGGCCTAGAGAGGTATGTGTGTGTATTACGTATTCAAGAGAGGCATGGATAGAGGGGCCGATGGTGGGGGGCGTGGGAGAGATAGCACGAGAAATGAGAGTGGTCTAGAGAGAGAGACGAATGTGACGTCACGACAAGAGATTCCATTCCGTTGAGTGTGTATATGCAAGGGGGGAGGGAATAGAGGCACCAGGAGAATTTTTTTATGTGTGTGGTGTTTGTGTTGGTATTTGTGGGTGTGAGAAGATAATGAGACGTGGGGGCAGAGGGTGTGTCACTGCGTGAGGTCCGGTGGGTCGAGGTGAGGCCCTTTGTCGGTGTCAAAACCGGCGGATCTCGGGTAGGGGGTCCCGAACTGTGCGTCTAGGCGGATGGTAATAGGAGGCATGGGACACGATGTTTTACCCAGGTTCGGGCCCTCTTGATGGAGGTAAAACCCTATGTACTGCTTGATTAATGTTGATGATATGGGTAGTACAAGAGTAGATCTACCATGAGATCAGAGAGGCTAAACCCTAGAAGCTAGCCTATGGTATGATTGTCTGTTCTACGGACTAAAACCCTCCGGTTTATATAGACACCGGAGAGGGCTAGGGTTACACAGAGTCGGTTACAATGGTAGGAGATCTACATATCCGTATTGGCAAGCTTGCCTTCCACGCTAAGGAAAGTCCCTTCCGGACACGGGACGAAGTCTTCAATCTTGTATCTTCATAGTCCAGGAGTCCGGCCGAAGGTATAGTACGGCTATCCGGACACCCCCTAATCCAGGACTCCCTCACCCTTCGTTCTGTTCCGTCCTGCGCCACATTGGTTGGCACGTGACGCATTTAGGAAGACCCATGGATGACTAGTCGTACAAGACAAAGATAGCAGAATTGTGAAGGACTTTGTGTCCACTGACAAAGCCGGCTAGGATTTGTAACCCTAGGTTCTCGGACTAAGGTAACCCCTTTATCTCTGATATTACTATTCATCCAACCTAACTTTAAGGGGCATCCTACAGAATGCTCTGCTAGAATCATACTCGTCGATTAGGAAGAGAGGTGTGAGACAATGCGTGAGAGATAGGTGTAAAGGTAATGTGCGTACATGAGACACGTAGGCAGGTCCATGTATATAGAAAGGGTCGATGAGGATTGTGCATGTGTATGTTTGCGAGAGGAAGAGTGCTTGTGATAAAGGTTAGTGAAAACAGTTGTAAATGGTTACGAGAGAGAGGGAGGGTTATATCTAGAGCATGTTGGCGAGAAAGACACCTCGGGAGAGTGTGTGTGAGCATGTGTGGGAGACCACCGATGGAGAGTGAAACTACATGTAAAATATTGCTCTACACATTGATTAAAGATATAAATTATATCCAAATATTAGGATGGGATCATGATATTTGCAATTCACGTAAGGAGCGGTCATTGATCCATCAGACATCTAGATTCTATCGAATTTGAGCATGTCTATGTTATTATTCGACACAATTGATCCACATAGTTAGTATTTTGAACTCCAGACAATGCATCGCTTTAGCAATCGAATATAAACGTGAGTATAGTTCATGTTGTGTGTCTAAAGCACATTATACATATGAAAGTTACACAATGGGCATTATAAATAGCTACTACCTATGAACTAGCATACATTTGAATTCAACTTAAGGTGGTTTAAAAAATCGAATTCAACATGAAGTCCATTCAATTATTTGAATTTGATATCATGGCATTTGTAAACCATACCTAAATTATGGGAGCACCAATCTTTGCTCTGATTTTGTACATAATAGCATATGTAGTTGTGTACAAAATAGATTCAAATTTAGCTCCTCCATTCCAAAATAATCATAGTTATAGGATTTCAAGTGTCAAAATTTTAAAAAGAAGCGGATAATTTAATGAGGTTTTCAAACATACAAGGTCAAATATAACATTTGAGGGAGTCCTGGATTAGGGGGTGTTCGGGTAGCCGGACTATACCTTCAGCCGGACTCCTGGACTATGAAGATACAAGATTGAAGACTTCGTCCCATGTCCGAATGGGACTTTCCTTGGCGTGGAAGGCAAGCTTGGTGATGCGGATATTCAAGATCTCCTACCATTGTAACTAGCTCTGTGTAACCCTAACCCTATCCGGTGTCTATATAAACCGGAGGGTTGTAGTCCGTAGGACATCAACTCCATATACAACAATCATACCATAGGATAGCTTCTAGGGTTTAGCCTCCTTGATCTCGTGGTAGATCTACTCTTGTACTACCCATATCATCAATATTAATCAAGCAGGAGTAGGGTATTACCTCCATCGAGAGGGCCCGAACCTGGGTAAAAACATCGTGTCCCTTGTCTCCTGTTACCATCCGTCCTTGACGCACAGTTCGGGACCCCCTACCTGAGATCCGCCGGTTTTGACACCGACATTGGTGCTTTCATTGAGAGTTCCTCTGTGCCATCGCAATCAGGAAGGATGCCTCCTCCCGTCTTTAAAGACGGCGCCGTTGCTAAGGGAGCCTTGGCTGTCGGCCAAACTCTCCGACTAGGTGGTTTCCTCATGACCGTCTGTTCGGCTGTTGCGTCGACAGTGACCTCTCGGGTCATCAAAAGCAACCTACACGTCAGCTCGGAGCTCGTCGAGCAGCTAGATCCAATGGAGCTCTCTTCCGTAAACGAGCTCTTGGATCGCATCGCCGCCCTGGGGGTCGCTACGGATTACGACCAGGTTGGGCTTAAACCCGATCTAAGAGAAATTAACTCTCCCCAAGTCACCCACCACATTGCCGTGGTAGAGGCGCAATGCGGCGACCCTTCATCTATTTTAAGGACTAGCTACGTCCGAATTCCCGACCCCTCCAAGCCGAATACCCATGGAGAGGAGGATGTAACTCAAGACCTGAGCTTAGGATCAGGCAACGGGATAGATTCGTTGGACAACATCCAAGAATCTGAACTTCAGAGTTCGGAAACTCTTCGGCCTCCGAATCTTGGATTGGGTGAGGTTTCGGATTCAACGACACCCGCCCACCCGAACATAAGCGATCTCTCCCAAATCAGGTAGAGGCCTGAGGAAACAGTACATCATTACTGGGCTAGATTCCTCTTGGTTATGAACAGGATAAAGGATTGCCGCGAGGGAGACACAATCTCAATTTTCTGCAGTAATTGCACGGACAAGGGAATCCTTAACGCCGTAAGTCATCGTGATATTACACGCTTCGCTGACTTGGCGTCCATAGTACAAAAATACTGTGCGATGGAAAGCAGCTGGAAAACCGAAATAAAATTTTGGGATAATCCGGCCTTGAATAGTAATCCCGTCCGAACTAAGAGGGTGCATCATCATAGGACACCCGGGATAAACACCAAAAAGCCAAAACCCTCTACAGGGCATGGAACCGTACTAGAAAGGTGGCTTGATGGACCCTGTAGAATTCACAGTACAGAGGACGCCACACCAACTCACAGCCTTAGAGCATGTTGGATACTCCAGCAGGTGGCCAAAATTGGCGAGGACCTCTTAATTCTGGAGGCTGCAGAAAGCCAGCCCGAGGACACTAGTACCGTTCTCACAGTCTTCGAGACTTTCGCATCAAACAATATGCGAAAAAGAACACTCCGCAGCCTCGCCGAAGTGTATCAAGTTCCAACAATAAATCCATGGAGCGACACTGCTATTACCTTCAACACAAGTGATGAACCTAGATTCCGAACAGCCCGAGCACCAGCCACATTGGTCCTCAGTCCCATAGTGGACGGCTTTCGCCTCACCAAGGTGCTCATGGATGGAGGCAGCGGACTGAACCTCATTTATGAGGAAACCCTTCAGAAAATGGAAATAGACTGGAACCGCATTGAGCGAAGCAACACAACCTTTAGAGGAATAATCCCCAGTCGGGAAGCGCACTGCACAGGAAAAATCACACTAGATGTGGTGTTCGGCACGCTGGATAATTATAGGTCCGAAGAAGTCATGTTTCAGGTGGCCCCATTCAAAAGCAGATATCACGCTTTACTAGGGCGGGAAGCATTCACAATCTTCCAAGCAATACCCCATTACGGGTACATAAAGCTTAAGATGCCCGGGCCGAACGGAATTATCACTCTAGCTAGTGATCCGGACATAGCACTCCGTGCCGAAAACAAGACGGCCGCGTTAGCCCTTGAGGCACTATCCGAAGCCTTAGTGGCCGAGGAACTGACTCCGCTGCACTCCACGGTTAACAGGGATGATGTGATACTCGACAAGAGATCCAAATCCACATCCTTCAAGCCAGCTGACGAAATAGTCAAATTCCAGGTCCATCCAACGGACCCCAATAAAACAGCTTCCATCGGGGCACGACTGAACCCTGATGTAGATGCCGCACTGCAAGAGTTCCTACGAGAGAACTGGGACATTTTTCGCCTGGCACCCTTCAGACATGCCAGGGATCCCACGCAGGCTGTCCGAACACAGCTTAAATATCCTAAAAGGATTCAAACCTGTCAAACAAGCCCTTCGGCATTTTTCCGAACCCAAGAGACAGGCTATGGGAGAGGAGCTAGCCAAGCTATTGGAGGCCGGGTTCATTAGAGACATAAAACATCCGGACTGGCTAGCAAACTTGGTGATGGTACCAAAGAAGGACAAATCCTGGCGCCCGTGTGTCGATTTTAAAGACCTTAACAAGGCTTGCCCAAAGGATCCCTTCCCCCTCCCCCGTATCGATCAAATTATCGATGCCACCGCAGGACACGATTCGTTGTGTTTCCTCGACGCATACTCCGGTTACCATCAAATCAAGATGGCAGAATCAGACCAAGCCGCAACAGCATTCATCACACCATACGGCCCATTCTGCTTCAACACAATGCCCTTCGGGCTGAAAAACGCCGGCGCAACATATCAGCGCATGATCCAGACATGTCTGGCAAACCAGATCGGCAAAACAGTGGAGGCGTATGTGGATGATGTGGTCGTCAAATCAAGACATGTCGAATCTCTAGTAGACGACTTGAGGCTTGCATTCGATAACCTCCAAAAATATGACATCAAGCTCAACCCGGAAAAATGCGTCTTCAGCGTTCCAGCCGGAAAGCTCTTGGGCTTCATTGTATTTGGTAGAGGAATTGAAGCAAATCCAGCCAAGATCCGAGCTTTGTCACAATTGGATATCCCAAAGGACCTCAAACAAATACAAAAATTAACCGGATGCGTGGCGGCTTTAAGCCGCTTCATCTCCCTCTTGGGAGAAAAGGCACTACCCCTCTATCGCCTCCTTCGGCGCACCGAACACTTCGAGTGGACGGATGCCGCCACGGCCGGACTTGATGAAATAAAAGCCATATTGGCAACAAACCCAGTCCTGGCCACACCGAACACCGGCGAACCAATGTTATTGTACATTGCAGCAACACATCAAGTTGTCAGCGCAGTGCTTGTTGTCGAGCGGGAAACGGATGGACACAAATTCCCCCTTCAAAGGACGGTCTACTACGTGTCCACTGTGCTCACTCCATGCAAATCTCGGTACCCGCATTATCAAAAGATTGCATACGCGGTATTCATGGCATCCCGGAAGCTACGACACTACTTTCAAGAGTGTTCCATAACAGTAGCCTCGGAAGTACCACTCAATGATATTATCAACAACCGCGATGCAACCGGCCGGATTGCAAAATGGGCCATCGAGCTTCTCCCGTTCGATATAACCTATAAGCCACGGCGAGCTATTAAATCGCAAGTTTTGGCTGACTTCATCGCAGAATGGACGGAGGCCGAGCTCCCTAAAGAGTACGGCACATATTCAAACTGGATTATGCATTTCGACGGCTCCAAAATGTTGGCCGGACTGGGGGCTGGCGTCGTCCCGACGTCCCCCACAGGAGACATAGTCCAATATGTGCTCCAGATCATGTACACGGATTCCAACAATGCAGCCAAATATGAGGCCCTCCTACATGGTCTCCGGATAGCAGTATCCATGGGTATCCAGCGCCTAGAGGTACGCGGGGATTCAAACCTCGCAATATCCCAAATAAACAGAGACTTCGACGCCAAGGACCCAAAAATGGCAGCTTACCGCAACGCCGTCCTAAAAATGTCAGCTCGGTTTGAAGGGCTGGAGTTTCACCATATAGCCCGAGAAAACAATCAAGCAGCGGACGTCCTGGCACGCATCAGAGAAAAACGCGATGCAGTCCCCCCAACATCTTTTTGGAAAGATTGTTCAAGCCATCCGTAGCATGGGAGGGGGAACCCGCAAATAACAGCCCGGACCCAGCCGCACCACTCGACGCCGAACAATCTGACACAATTGGAGGCTCTGCCAATGAAATTACACCTTCAGCCCACGTAATAATGGCGGTTATCGCCCCGTGGACAGAACCACTCCTAGCCTACCTTACTAGGCAGGAACTCTCGGAGGACCAAAACGAGGCCCGCTGCATAGTGCGGCGATCTAAAGCCTATAGAGTCCATGAGGGAGAGCTTTATAAGAAAAGCACTACCAGAGTCCTTCAAAGGTGCATCTCCGAAGAGGAAGGGCGGAACCTTCTGGCTGAAATTCATGCCGGACTCGGTGGTCACCACACCGCTGCTCGTTCCCTTGTTAGCAAGGCTTTCCGTACAGGCTTTTATTGGCCGACGGCCCGGGCAGACGCTCAGGACCTAGTCCAATGATGCGCTGGTTGCCAACTTTTTGCCAACCAAAGCCATATGCCACCCACCGCACTCCAAACTATACCCATCACCTGGCCTTTTGCGGTCTGGGGGCTTGACATGGTTGGACCCCTTAAAGGTGGGACCGATAGGAAAAAATACTTACTGGTCATGGTGGATAAGTTCACCAAATGGATAGAAGCCAAGCCTGTTAAAACGGCCGAATCCGGACCTATGATAGACTTCATATCCGGGGTTGTACACCGTTATGGCGTCCCCCACAGCATCATAACCGATAACGGTACAAACTTTACCGCCGATGAGGTAAAACTCTGGTGCAAAAACATGGGCATCAAGCTCGATTATGCTTCCGTCTATCACCCACAAACCAATGGCCAGGTCGAACGCGCAAATGGTCTTATCATGAGCGGCATTAAACCCAGACTGGTGCGGTCCCTCAAGGAATCTAACACGCACTGGGTAGAGGAGCTCGACTCCGTGCTATGGGGGCTGCGGACCATGCCAAATCGCACCACCGGACACACACCATTTTTTATGGTGTACGACGCAGAGGCAGTTCTGCCCTGCGACATAATTCATGACTCACCTAGAGTGCGCATGTACAAAGAAAGAGAAGCCAAGCTCGATCGGCAGGACAACTTGGACGCCTTGGAGGAGGAGCGTGACGTGGCAAAAGCCCGTTCCGCATTTTATCAACAGCAGGCCCGAAGATATCAAAGCAGAGAAGTACGAGCCAAAAATTACAATGTTGGCGAACTAGTTCTACGCCTGGCGGATAAGAAAAAGGACAAACTCAAGCCCAAGTGGGAAGGTCCATTCATAATCGACCAAGTCCTGACTGGTGGGGCGTACCGCCTGCGAGATGCGTCGGATAACTGACTCGAGCCGAACCCGTGGAACGCCACCCGTCTCCGAAGATTCTATGCCTAGCGCCGGACTCTGTGTTCATCTCCTTCCTCTGTCCATTTTTTCCATTTTTCTGTCTTACATTTCTCTCCTTCCCCTCTTTTCTTTTATAGCCCTTAAAGGCTCATCTAGTGACGCGCCACTCGCGCTCATTAAACCTGGGGGCTTCTTTAACAGAAGCTTATTTATACGGGCTTCACGCCCAACACATGCGTCAAACTTCCGCATGTACCTTTTTCTTCACCATTATATGCATCGATATGACTTAAGTTTTGGCCAAGCTGGGTTGCCTGGCTCCTGTGCTTACCCCTACATTCCCGATTGTTCGGCTAGGCGGTAAAGGGAGCACCTCTGCGATTGTTACTGCCGGGTCAGCCGGATGTGTACCTCAGACTGGGTGAAGCCGAAAGCTAGCGTTCTTAAGGGAATATTCGGTCGGTGAAATAAAAGATGATCTTTTTACTCATTTTATGCGCCCCCAGATGCTTTTTTCTGCGTCTTTTCATGCAGTCCGGACATGCACTTTAGGGCATGCCTCCCAGCGAAAGGAACCCCTAACGGAACTATTCTCTCTGGAAGATGTTTCTTACTAACCATGTAATATAACATAACTAGTTGGTCACTTGTCTGATAAAGAACTAATGACCCCTACGCCTGGTCTCCACGCATACCCCGATTCTTATATAACCGCTATGGTATTCGGACACACTCCGGACTGTCAGGTCCCGAGGTTGAAGCGAAAAGGTTGGCAACGACAAACAATCTACAATCCGGCTAGAAGGCATTACACATGTCAATTCAAAATTACATAGTCATTCTGACTGATTGTATTCCTCTTCTATACCATCTAACAGGCTGTCTAATTTACAGTCCTGCTGGGAATACTTCGCGGCCAACTCTACTTGGCCATATACTAAGCTTACAGGGATCTCCTTACCGTCAGGCCTCACTGGTCCGACCTCGGCCATGTGGTTTGGGTCAGACTTCGTAAAACGGCTCTTCACCATGGCCCAGGCCTCCCTAGCGCCTTGTCGGCAGGCTGATATCTTCCACAACCGGAAGCGCCGCCGAGCTCCCTTCAGCTTCTCCGCAAGCTCTCCAAGGCCCTCGGGCATGGAGTGGGCAGGCCATAAGGCTTGGGCAACGCTTTGTATCACCTGCCGAATTCGCTCGTGCAGTTGCAAGAGTTCGGGAAGAAGGTCACCCGTAGAACCGGGCATCTCCTCTGCAGGACGACTTGTGAGCATACCTACAGACATTACTCTGTTAGTCGACTTCCTCGCCGAACTCTTTTTTCAAAGTTCGTTCAAGCACTTACTAAATACGCCGCGTCGAAGCCGCTGATTCTCCTTCGTGGAGTCCGACAGCTGGCCACGAACATCTTTAAGTTCGACGTCCAGCTTGGTGTTGGCATCCTGAAGATCATTCTTCTCTCTCCTCACCTTTGTCAACATACTCTCACCGGCCTTTAGCCGGCGTAAGAGTTGTTGCTTTTCCGGATCAAGTCCGGCGCCATATGCAATATGATTTGTCAGATTTGCACCCACACCGCACAATACTAATCTTTCGAAGTGTATCTTACCTGAGGGGGTCTCTTTGGGCTCCCCTGCTGCGGCTAGTGCGGCCTCTAGTTGGGCCTTGCACTTTTCCAGCTCCTGGGATAGTACGGTATTCTTCTCTGTAAGAACCTGCATATTAAATGATCCTTAAATCAGTTGCTCTAACTATTTCAAGTCTCGGGGGCTACTGGTATATATATATCTGACCAAAATTTTCTTACCCGTATGTCTTTTACATACTGCTCCATGGCTCTGGCTAAACCATTTTGAGCGCCGCAGAGGTACGCATCTCCCGAATTAAAGGCATCTAAAGCCTCTTGGGAGAAACAAGCATCGCGTAGAACTGTCCGGCGACGCCTGTGGTTCATGGCACTCTCCACTTCAGAATTTGTGGCAGATAGCCTGTCCGCATCCTCTGTCGGAGGAGCGTCCGGTGCGCGCCTTGTGCTCGCCTCCGCTTCCTGGCCAAACGTTGGAGCCTGGCTGGTGGAGGCGCGATTGGCAACCTCTCCGGATGTAGTCCGGCGAGGTCTCTTCGTTCTGAAGATAGCACGAACGTTAATATGCCCTGACAGAATAACACCAGGGAAACAGAGGGTGCGCTATACCTTTGCGCCGGCATCTCAGTCCGGACTACATTCCTTTTTGCCCCACAGGGCCCTGCGGCCCCTCGTTGGCTAGCCGTTGCAGGTTCGGCCTCCCGCCTCGGAAATCTCCCCTGCAAAACACGGTTGTCGGTAAAAACACCGGAATACGTGAGAATGGAATCTCTCTCAAGGGAATGAGACTCTGGTTACTGTCACCTGGGAGGCCGGGATTAACCCTGGGTAATCAGCCGTAATGGCTACCAAGGTATTGTCCTTGCTTAGCTGATGGAACACCCCGTCGATAAGCTCCACCGATATGTCCGGATCCTCTTCGGAGTTCGGATCGAGGGACCATTCTGGGTCCTCGGCCTGTGGAGGGCGGCTGTTTATATCCTTTACCTTCTGTCACAGTTCCTGCATTGAAGTCGTTAGACTACATATCTAACCATGGGAGTATAAAACAAATGGGCAAGCACAATTGTTCACTTACCCAACTTGGAGGATCGGACCGCGGGTTGACGCGGAGGAATTCCTCCTTTTCTCCCTTGTACAAAGAGGATAAGATCTTTACTAGGGCGGCGGCTGAGGCCGGCCCCTTACGACCGTAACGGCTGGCGTCATCCTCCCCGTTGAAATCCCACATGGGGTGGCCTCTATATTGAAGCGGTTGCACCCCCCGCATAATGCATGCGGCCATGACTCCAATCATGGTTAGTCCGGAATGAGCCAACAGTCTTATCCGGCCCATCAGGTAAAGGACGTCTCTGTCGCTTTCTCTCTGAGAGCTCCACGGACGCCAGCTCAAGCGTTTCTTCAATGGAGCACTGTTGAACTCAGGGAGACTGACCCGGATAGGGTCCGGTAGCGGAACGTCATCTATGTAAAACCATTCCGAAGGCCATTCCTCGGACGCCTTCTTTGGGGTTCCGGATAGGTATCCGGTCCCGGCGATGCACCATACTTCGGCTCCGCCCACTTGGTATATAGACCCCTCTTGAGAACGGGGCACCAGGCAGAATAACCTCTTCCACAGCGCGAAATGAGCCTCAACGCCTAAGAATAGCTCGCAAAGGGCGACGAAACCCGCTATATGTAATACGGAGGCGGGCGTGAGATTGTGCAGCTGGAGGCCATAGAACTCCAGAAGCCCATGGAGAAATGGATGAATTGGAAATCCCAGTCCCCGTATTAGATAGGGGACGAGGCACACCCGCTCTCCTTTAGAAGGATTGGGGGTGCTCTCCGCTTGTTTTCCGCCATTGTAGGTGGCGAGACCGGCTCGGACCGGGACCATGTATGCCCGAGGGAGAAATCCCTTGGCCTGAAGCGACACTAACTCGCTATGCGGGATGGTGCAACTCTCCCATTCCCGGGTTTGGGACCAGAGGGGCGAGGGGAGGAGCTGCGACGGCTGGCCATGCTGGAATGGACCTTTGCTGGAAGCGCTCTGATGATAACTCGCGGAGAGGAGAATATGTGGTTTGGACCTAAATCCCCATCCCGTTAAATAGGCGACTCGTTTATACGGCTAGGGGTGTGGATGTGAAAACGCCCCGGCTTTTCGCATTCGTTTGACGTGTGGAAGACGGCCATTATTGGGCGTGGAAGCCGAGGAACACTACATTACAAAAATCAGACATTATTCCTATAGGTACACAGGATTTGGAGAAGAACCTGCCTTGCAATGCCGAACAATCTGCGCGCCGGACTCGTCGTCATTGAAGCCTGGTTCGGGGGCTACTGAGGGAGTCCTGGATTAGGGGGTGTTCGGGTAGCCGGACTATACCTTCAGCCGGACTCCTGGACTATGAAGATACAAGATTGAAGACTTCATCCCATGTCCGGATGGGACTTTCCTTGGCGTGGAAGGCAAGCTTGGCGATGCGGATATTCAAGATCTCCTACCATTGTAACCGACTCTGTGTAACCCTAACCCTATCCGGTGTCTATATAAACCAGAGGGTTGTAGTCCGTAGGACATCAACTCCATATACAACAATCATACCATAGGCTAGCTTCTAGGGTATTACCTCCATCAGAGGGCCCGAACATGGGTAAAAACATCGTGTCCCTTGTCTCCTGTTACCATCCAGCCTTGACACATAGTTCGGGACCCCCTACCCGAGATCCGCCGGTTTTGACACCGACAACGTTGTATATTTAGGTCAATCCCCATAGTTCTAGAGTACTCTAAACGTGAATGCTTGTGTTTCAATATTTCGAACGAAGCACCAAAAGAGCCTCTACTCGCCCGAAACCGCGTGAGACCAATGTTTGGTAGTACAAGGAAATTACTTTTCTAATAACTCTGACCAGTGAAACCTACCGGCCCGACGTCCAAAGGTCTAAACCGGGGTAGGTTTGTAGCTTCATCTAGACTTCACACAACCGCATCCAAAAAACATACATACACAATGGCGCCTAAGCACACATGCGTGCGGCCGAAATCTCTCCCGCCCACTATTTGGGACACCTGGGATTACCATCCTACCCCCGACCCGCAGTAGGTCCCAAACTTAAGAGGGGGGCAAAGTTTGTACTTTCCCCAAATTTCAAATAAGCGCGTCCCATCTTCTGTTCAAAAAAGCCAAAAACAAGCGCGTCCCAGACCGAAACATGGTTCCCCCCACCCGTCCGATTCCCCATTCGTACTCCGTGGGCGCCAAAACTACCTCTCCACCAGCCGCGAAACCCCGGCGTCCTCCATCCGCCACCCCATCCCACCCATCAACCGCCGCCCTCCTCCATCACGCCGGAGCCGATACCCCAACGTCGTCGTCCACCGCAACCTCAACCGCAACACCCTCCATAGCTAGTAGTTGAAGCCGAGGCCGAGTCGTTCGTACCCGAGCCAGTTCACCGCTGCCGCTCCAACTTCACCACCCTCCACCGCACCGGAGCTGTTCCTGCTACGCCGTCCTTCGCCGCCTCGGATCTGCTTCCCCTCCGCCGACATACGGCCACGGCAACACAGTCAACAATTTGGCCATGGGTTCGTCCAAGCATGCACCCTCCAGAACATCGGTTTCCCCGGTAAAAACAAGAAGATCGGCGCGACATGTGGGGGTGACCACACTGGCAACCGAAAAAGGTACTCCTCTTCCCTTATTCGTGCAAATCTTACGTCTCTGCTTGCACGGTATTCATCCCACAGAAGACACTAGTTGACCGCTTCTTCTTGATACTAGATGTTCCTAGTAACTCGCGATGCACAAGGTTTCTCCTCATATACTATTTCACCTTAGCTAGAGGTCCGTCGCCCCCCCTGAATTTCAATTTCTGGCCACTTGATTCCCAATTAATGGAAGCATTCCCCGGCGTAATAGGCGCCAGTACGCCTATTACGCCGGGGAAGCAGCGCCTTGGTGTTTATCATAGGGGCGTGTGCGGCCTAGAGCTACTGGCGCCCGATCTGGAGTTCCGCCGGGATTAAAGGGATGGCCTGGGGCGCTGCCAAGCATGACAGTGGTGTGAGGTCGATGGGAGGGCGGGGCGCCGGAGGCTGGGGTCTGGGCCGGTGGTCGCTGGTGGTTCGAGAAAGATCGTCAACAGTGACTGGCGGGAGGTAGACGAAGGCCATCTTCCCGTTCCTTATAGATCAGACGGTTCATTAAAAAAATCGACTAACCTATTTATTTTCAGTCGACTGTTATCTTAGATATGACCACATGTGGTGGTGTGCCGGAGGAGTACCTGCATTTCCTGTGCTCATATATTACAAAATCATACGGAGTAGAATCTAATTTTGTTTGCCATGCAATGTTGTAGAGCTATCATATGTCTCCTGTCATTTATTTTTCAGCCACCTGCTATCTGCTACTTTTACAGTGCACTAGTTCTGCACACACTTCACCCTTACTCTCACTGTTGTGTTTTTATGCAAGGGTATTTCAGACTCCGCTGCCATGAGAGAAGCCAAAAAGAAAAGAGAGAAGTCGCTCCAGTTTGGTGTGCGGGTAGGCAAGACACGTTTCAGTGCTATAATGGGTGCAGTGTCAGCAGATGGAGACGGTAAACATAGCTCTGCAGTTGATGACCTCGCTCGCAATGAACCACCATCCCAGGTGCTTGCTTTAACTTTGAGGTGTCATATGTGGTTGCATGTTCCATATGGTGTCTAGCTTGTATTCGAAAGGCCGAAGTCGGTACGATAAGGAAAGACATTTTTTTACATGAACCACCATCACATGAGCACTAGAAGACAAATAGCTAGTCAGGGCACTGGCCGAGCCAGTGAAAAGCCCATCAAAGATAGGCATCACCTGGAAGCCAACTAAAAAGCTACGATGGTGGCAAAGCAGCCCGCCTCCCACTAGGCACTCAGGTCGTAGATGATCATGCTCACCACTCCAGCCGGATGTCTAGCTTGTATTGCTTCCAATTTGGTTAAATTGCATCTGCTTAGCTTACACATTATACCTTTGAATATGACATGCCTTTATGTTTTTGGTACATACTAGTACATCTATGTATTAACCATGTTCTTACATCAAACTAATGTTCTTGTGTATCCCTCATCAATCACTTATGACGAGGCAGGCAGGCAAGGGGACTACTCCTCATTTAAAGAATGCAGCGTCAGCCTCCCGACATGATTCTCAAGAAACAGAAATGCTAGATAAAGATAGTGAACGTAGCTCTGTAGTTGATTACATCATTTCCCCTACACTAGCATCGCAGGTGCTTACTCTAACTTGGCAGCGTGATATGTGGTTGCATGTTGCATATGGTGTCTAGATTGTAATTCTTCCAATCTGGTTAAACTGCATGTGCTAGTCTGCTTAGCTTATACATTATACCTGTTAATGTGACATGCCTTCCTGTATTTAGTACATAGTACACCTGTCTATTAAGCATGTCCTTACATAAAACTATTGTTTCTTTGTATCCCGCATCAATCAACATGATGAGACACCTTTAGTATATGCAGTGCGATATTAGTTGCATCTTTCATATGATTTATAGCATGCGCTGCTTCTAATTTGTTGAAATTCCATTTATGATGGGACACTTTTAACTTGGCAGAGTCATATTGGTTGCATCTTTCATGTGGTGTCTAGCTTGCATTGCTTCTTATTTGTTGGAATGGTTTCTGCTTAGTTTACACAAACAGTTGTGAACATGCCATGCCGTCCTGTTTTTCGTACATATTCCATCCTGGTATCATGTGTTTGCCTTACATCAAAGTAGTGATTGTCAGTATCATGCATGAATGAGTTCTAAAGAGAGAATTTTATTGCTTTTTCTTGTCGGTTTTACTCGACAATTCAAAATCAATAAAGCGGAAGGAAATTAGCAAGGCAGCAGATAAAGGTGCTCCTTCCGAACGGAGGGCCTCTACAGTTTCTACTCCTCCACAACCCCAAGATGATTTCCAAGACAACACATGCATAGACACTCAACAAAGCTGTGTTTATGATGAGCACGTCTCCCCTAGTGCAGCATCACCGGTGCTCCCTCTAACTTGGCACTGTTATATGTGGTTGCATGTTATGTGTGTTGTCTAGCTTGTATTGATTTTAATTTTGTTGAATTCCATCTGCTTACTTTACACATTATACTTGAGTAAGACACGTGTTCCTGTTTCTAGAACATACAATATCTGTCTATCACACCATGTTCTTACATCATATTACTACTGTTGTGTAACCTGCAACAATCACTTATCATAAGACACGTTTGACTTCGAAGTGTGACATAGGTTACATCTCACATTCTTTTCTAGCTTGTACTACTAATTTGTTGAAATGGCACTTATGACGAGACAGTTTTAACTTGGTAGAGTGATATTCGTTGCATCTTTCATATGGTGTCTAGCTTTCATTGCTTCTAATTTGTTGAAATGCCTTCTCCTTAGTTTACACATCATAAGCTGTGAATATGCAATGCTGTGAATATGCAATGGCACTAATGACGAGAGACCTCTAACATGGTAGTGTGATGTTGTTTGTATCTTGCATATGATTTATTTCTTGTACTGCTTCACATTTGTTTAAACACCATTTATGATGAGACACTGTTAACTTGGCAGAGCGATATTTGTAGCATCTTTCATATGGTGTCTACCTTCCATTGCATTGCTTCGAATTTGGTGAAATGTCTTCTTCTTAGTTTACACATCATAGTTCTGGTTATCTCTTCCGTCCTATTTTTCATACATATTACATCCTCCTATCATGTGGTTGTCTAACATCATAGTTCAGTTCATCTGCATCACACATCAATTTGTTCTGAAGAACTAAATTGTTATTCGTTTTTCTTGTCGGCTTGACTTAACATGGCACAGAGAAAGAGGAAGAAACACAGAATGGCAGGGAATGAGAAGCGGATGAATCCTGCAGATTCTGCTGGTACTGATGGTGCAATAGAAGGTCAAAGTCCAGCAGAAAATTCTACAAACACGGCATCCCATGCTACACGAGTTGCAAAAAAAGACAAACAGAAACAAATAGCTGCCACCAAACAAGCAGAGACAACCCTAGTTCTTGCAACACCTACCACAGTACTACCAGCTGCACGACGTACTCATGCGTCAACTGAGCTAGCAGAACGTTCCCAAGCTCCCTTGCCACCTGACACTACTTCCCAAGCACTCTTGACACAAGACAAGTTGGCAATATCAGATGAACCTTGTGAGCTTCAACAGCAAGAAGGTAGTTGCTGGAGTCAAGTTACAGTTGCATGCTTCTTTATATGTAGTCTCATAGTTTGATGTACACTAACACTTCCTATGTTTGTTGTTGGACTAGCACCTAGGCGCAAGAGGAAACAAACATCAGGGATAATGCTCGATAGGTTAACTAAATCTAGAGGAGGAAGAATGGAGTTCCGTTTTGAGGCAGGTTTAAAAAGGCCACGTGATGCTACAGAGTCAACCAAGTTAGTATCAGAGGCAGCGATTGCTGTTAGGTGTAATGTACGTATCCTCCCAACATGGCTTCAGTACAGGAATGACAAAGACGAAACCCAGTTCAACACCTTCCTCGACCATTTATCTGTAAGTATGGTTATGTATGGAAACTAGTAATATCGTCTTGCTCTGTCCAATACTTTCTAGGTTGCTGATAATGAGACTCCCATAATTTTCAACTGATGAGGTTCAAGTTGGATAGCCAAGATGATGCAACCAGACAAGCTTGCACCCATGTTTTCAAGTCTGCTCTGCGATAGTATCAGTATAACTTGAGGAAAACTCACTTTGAAGGCAAGGCTAATAGTGAACTTGCCCAAACATCTCCAGTGGAAAATATATCTGATGAAGACTGGAGAGGCCTCGTTAAACACTGGTTCGATCCGAAGTATTAGGTACATTATATATATGTCATCAGATCACATGTTGAAGTCCTATTTACGCATGTACCATACAAATCTATCTTCTTGTAGGTGAACTATTCAAAGAACAAGGCCAACCGTACGAAAGTGAAATTCCAACAGATGACAGGATCTCGTAGCTATATTGCACACTGCGAGGCTCTTGTAATTAGCTGCTATTTCACTCTTTTCGTTGTACCATATTATCAGATCTATATTGACTTGCTCCAAATGTAGAGGAAAGCCCGCAAGGACCAAAAAGTACCTGAACCAAATGCTGTGGAAATCTTCAAGGACTGTCACACCAGCAAGAAGAAGGGCATGACTACACCAGTCAAAGCCGTTGTTGTAAGTCCTTAATCCTCATGCCTTTTAACTACTACTTACTTTGACTTGTGCCTTGAACTGCATGGTTTGCAGCCAATGTCTATTACTCTATTCAATTTTATACACAATTGTCTTAGCGTATCATTGCACCTTACAAGGTTTAAAAGAGAGGAGTGATGTTCCTTTCATCTTGACCCGTAATCTAGTTCCGTGCTGGACTTGCCCACACAACATTACAATTGCCTGTTTGTCTGTTCTCAGTTGTTTTGTGATATGAATGACATCATACTATGATTATCGTATTATAAACTTCGTCTCTTCATCCTTAGCCCTCAATACAATGTGAAGAAATAGACAATACATTGGAGATGGTACATGGTCATATGTTTGGAACCTGGTTTTATTATGTACTTTGCAATAAAATACAACTAATATTTTACATGGGTTCACCAGAATAAGTTCTATATATAGACCAAAGCTATTTTGTTTGGTTTTGCTGCCTCCTTAATATCTTCTGTTCTGGTACTACTAATGTAAAACCTCAACTTTTCAGCGAGCTATGGAAAAAATGGTGGAACCGCCACCTTCTGAAGGTGGTGAGGGAACTATAACCGTAATGTCAGCTCTTGCTGCAGTGGGTCAGTACATGTCCACTAACAGTGCCAAAATCATGTTCCCGCGTAATACTGGGTTGGTTGTTAAGGCAATATCGTCCAAACTGCCTCATGATCAAGATATGCAAGCTCAAAGCAATGTTGTATCTGCGCTCCAGACACAAGTCCATTCCCTAACAGAGACCCTTTGTGAAACAAGGAGAAACATTGCTCAATGTCGTCAAGATATGCATGGTTTTGAAACCAGACTATCAGACATTTGCTATGTTGTTCAGGAGCCTAGGGGAAATGAAGGCGAGGGTTATGGTGCTCCATCGGACAATACAACATGAACACGTAACAGTCAGGTTGAATGAACTGAGCTTCTGAACTTCTGGTGGTGCATTTATCTGCTAGACTGTTAAGTTTTATGCCAACCTTCCTTTTTTTATATAGTTATAATTTGTTTTGGTGCGATACAAAATGTATTCTTAATGTGCAGCCACCGCCTGAAGAAAACAGCAAGCCATTTTTGTATAGTGTAGGGTGTTCCCTATATTTGCACTGGTGGCGATCTTTGATGCCGAGTGGATGTAATCGTGCAATCGCCTTAATAGCCTAGCGTTAGTTTCGGCCTTATTTATTTCCTAGTCTGCTTTTCCCCTAGTTTGCTAGTGGCCGCAACTACCATGGGCCATATACGGGCCGTAGGAAACATGGGTCACCTACGGGCCATCGATAAATGGGCCTGTAATTGGTGGGCCTCGGGCCGTCGGATAAATGTGTCTACATGGGCCATAATCGGGCGTAATTGGTATCGGCCCAGCATGGTAACA
This sequence comes from Triticum dicoccoides, assembly GCF_002162155.2. NCBI lineage: Eukaryota > Viridiplantae > Streptophyta > Magnoliopsida > Poales > Poaceae > Triticum > Triticum dicoccoides. The sequence goes on from NC_041392.1 coordinate 105,252,132, forward strand.
GGTCGTTAACAGGCCGTAGGATAGCAAAGGCTTAATTCTGTCACAGGCATAACGGGTCGTTAATGGGCCAGAATATAGGACGGGCTGGAAACGGGGCAACGGGTTAACAGGCCAGAAACGGGCCGACTCTTGCCATGGGCCGATTTTGGCCCATTAGGGTAACAGGCCAGTAACGGGCCGACTCTTGCCATGGGCCGAATTTGGCCCATTAGTGGAATAGGCCAGTAACGGGCCGGAAGTAATCGAGGGCCGAAAAGGAGCCCAAGAACGTATGGGTCGTCAATAGGCTGAAAGCTAACACGGGCTAGAAACGGCCCATGTAAATCACGGGCCGTTAACGGGTATAAAGAAAATTACTATTCATTATGGGCTAGACTCACCGTGGGCCTGTAATAGGCCGAAAGATACGAAGGCCTCATATGGGCCGAAAGACGTCGTGGGCCATACATGGGCCGAAAGTGAAATGGGCTGGTATTATATTCGATGGCCCACATGACGTTGTTGGGCCGATTTCCTTTAGGGCCTAACGGGCCGTGAGTTAACGGGCCATAAAATGGGCTATATGCGAAGAGACCGTTAACAGGCTTTTCATGGGCCAGCCCGTTAACTTTTGACCAAGTCAAACGGGCCGGCTTTGTAAGCTAAATGGGCCACTGTTGGGCCGTGCCACATGTCGACATATCATTGGCGCCTATCTGACCCACTGACGAGCTGACACGTGTTTCGTCCGGCCAATAAGAATTTTACACGTGGAAATTTCCCATTGGTCGGGGCTGTTAACGGGTTATCGGATCCAAAACCCGACCCGATAGCTTAATGGCGTTCCGTTACGGTGGATGCCACGTGTCGATCACCCTTGACGAAAGCACTTCTGTGACGTGCGATTTATCGTCATGGAAGGGGACACTTCCGTGATGATAATTTTGGTAATGTCATGGAACACTTCTACGACAGCACAGGTATGACTATCTTGATTCTGTCATAAATTTGTCATGGATGTACATGCATGACAAAAAAAGCGACCTACTGTGACAAACACGTATCATCACGGAAGTGTATTTTTTTTGTAGTGTAACCGATGCTTCCAGAGATTACCTGGATAGTTGTGCTGGTTCTCTTTTCAGGGAAAGAACACCGGATGAAGTTGAAATATTATTGAATAATATGATGACAAATGAAAATAATTGGGCACCTCCTGAGCCAGCTCCTGAGCCAGCTCCTACTCCAATTAATGATCCTATTCCTAAACAAACTCCGAAGAAGAGAGGTGTTCTATTTCTTAGTCCTGAAGATATGCAAGAGGCAAAGAAATCTATGAAAGAAAAATGTATTAAAGCCAAAGATGTTAAGAATTTACCTCCTATTGAAGAAATACATGGTCTCAATTTACCGCCTGATGAATAAATATATGATCTTAATCCTTTATTTATTGAATAACCTCCAGACCTCGATAACCCGACACAGGTAGTAAAGGTAAATTCTCTCTATAGATATGATAAAGATGAAATCCCTCATACTAAAATTGCTAGTCAATGCTTGGATGAGTTTGATAATTTTATGTTTAAGCAAGAAGACTTCAATGCTTATTTTGGTAGACAATTAAAACAAGATGCTGATATGATTAAATACTTGGGTGATTATGTGGCTAATATTAGAGGTGAACTTAAACTTGTTAGCAAACATGCTTCTATGGTTACCACTCAAGTAGAACAAGTACTTAAAGCTCAAAAAGAATTTCTCAATGAGATGAATAGTAAGAAAAATGATTATGTTGTTAAAGTGGCTACTAGAACTGGTAGAATGACTCAGGAACCTTTGTATCCTGAAGGCCACCCTAAGAGAATTGAGCAAGATTCTCAGAGAAATAAAATTGATGCACCTAGTTCTTCAAAAAAGAAGAAAAAGAAAAATGATAGAACTGTGCAAACTTCTAGTGAACCTATTGCTGAACCACCTGATAATCGAAATAATATTTCTATTTATGATGCTGAAACTCAATCTGGTAATGAACATGAACCTAATGAAAATGTTAATGATGATGTTCATAATAACGCTCAACCTAGTAATGATAATGATGTAGAAATTGAACCTGCTGTTGATCTTGATAACCCACAATCAAAGAATCAACGTTATGATAAGAAAGACTTTGTTGCTAGGAAACATGGTAAACAAAGAGAACCTTGGGTTCAGAAACCCATGCCTTTTCCTCCCAAACCATCCAAGAAAAAGGATGATGAGGATTTTGAGCACCTTGCTGAAATGATTAGACCTATATTTTTGTGTATGCGATTGACTGATATGCTTAAAATGAATCCTTATGCTAAGTACATGAAAGATATTGTTACAAACAAAAGAAAGATACCGGAAGCTGAAATTTCCACCATGCTTGCTAATTATACTTTTAAGGGTGGAATACCAAAGAAACTTGGGGATCCAGGAGTACCTACTATACCATGCTCCATTAAAAGAAACTATGTTAAAACTGCTTTATGTGATCTTGGAGCCGGTGTTAGTGTTATGCCTCTCTCTTTATATCGTAGACTTGATTTGAATAAGTTGACACCTACTGAAATATCTTTGCAAATGGCTGATAAATCAACTGCTATACCCGTCGGTATTTGTGAGGATGTGCCTGTTGTGGTTGCAAACGTTACTATTTTAACAAACTTTGTTATTCTTGATATTCCCGAGGGATAGTATGTCTATTATTCTTGGAAGACCTTTTCTTAATACTGCAGGGGCTGTTATTGATTGCAAAAAAGGCAATGTCACTTTTCATGTTAATGGTAATGAGCATATGGTACACTTTCCGAGAAAACAACCTCAAGTTCATAGTATCAATTCTATCAGAAAAATTCCATCGATTATATTTGGAGGTTTTGAATTTCCTCTTCCTACTGTCAAGAAGAAATATGATATACTTATTATTGGGGATGTGCATATCCCTGTTGAGGTAACCTAGTGTTATTCGAAATTTCTCCGGTTTCATGTTAATCGGAATGGGTTTGTTAAAAAGACTTGATCAACCTTGTTAGTGGATTCCTTTTGACGACCATGAGATGGATGAAACTAGAAGCACAACCCTCTGAACCCTTTCTACACTTTCTGTTATTTAGTTGAAATAAAGTAAAAATAAATAATTTTCTGTCTGTTATCTGATTATCCATGCAATATAAAAATACCTCGAAAATAAAAGTTCTCCAAATGCCCTGAAAATTAAATATGATTTTTATAGAATATTTGAGGATTTATGGAACAAAATACACACCAGGGGGGCCAACCACCTTGCCACGAGGGTGGAGGGCGCGCCCCCTGCCTCGTGGGCACACGGCGGCCCTCCTCCACTTATTCTTTCAGCCACACACTTCATCTTCCTCCCCCAAACACGAAAAACCAGCTCAAACCCGAGTCCAAGCTCATTTTGCTGCCATTTTCGATCTCCTTGCTCAAAGCACCTCTCACAAAACTTCTTGGGGAGATTGTTCCTTGGTATGTGACTCCTCCATTGGTCCAATTAGTTTTTGTTCTAGTGCTTTATTCATTGCAAATTTGTGTTGCTTAGGTGACCTTGTTCTTGAGCTTGCATGTCAAATTTATATGGTCAAAAGTAGTTTTGATGCATGATATAGGCCCTAGGCACTTGTAGGAGTAGTTGCTATCAATATTATTGAGTTTGGTTTACTTTTATTTTGAAGTTACTAAAAAATTTCAGAATTTTTCAGAGGAAGAAATATGTTTAGGAAAATGTTCCAAGGTGGTTCTTCAAAGAAGCAAGGACCCAGGCTTGCAATGCATGATGCTGACGAAGAACCACCAAGAGACGCTCCAGTGCGTCCTTGTGAGTGGCCTTCTAAAAATTTTATGGATCGAGCGGGAATCAAAGAAGAATTTAACGCATATTTGCGTAATGCCGATCTTGAGGACTTTGAGGCAGACAAATGCCACCAGTATCATGAGCTCACAAGCTCTTTTGTGAGGAGGTTTGAGTATTCATCTTCGCGTAATTCTCCTTCAGTCATGTTTGATCTTTATGACAAATCTTATACCATGGACTTAGAGGATTTCACTTTTGCTTGCAAACTTCCACAATGGGGTAGTGTTAGGGATCCCCCTAAATCTGAATTTAGAAACTTTCTTACTAGTATAACTGTAGGGGAATCCAGAGATATAACGCAAGCTACCATAGGGAGCATTCACTTTCCTGCTATACATTATTTTGCTCTCTTCATAGGTAGGTGCATAAATGCTAAGGATGAAGCATGCCACATGTGTGTCCCTGACCTTAGCATTCTCAAGAGTGCTGTGTCAGGAGACCAATCTTATCATATGGGAGCCATTATAGCTCGTAGGTTGCATCATAATAGACATAATGGAGATTTCTTTGGAGGAATTTATGCAACCCTCTTAGCTAAATTTCTTGAGATAGACATTCGTGAAGGAGACATGGAGTTGCCTCCTACTTATTTAGATTTTGATTCTATGGTTTCCCACCATTTTGTCGAGAGGAACAAATCACCTCTCCAGTACCGACTAATCTTTGACAGACGCTGTGCTGTCCATATTACTCTCCCTGCTCCTGCTTTCTTTGATTATCAGGCAAGAGGAGGATATACTATTACCAGAGAGGAGGCAGATGAGTACGAGAGGAGAGCGGAGGCCGCTCGTCGCCACACTGCAGCTCAGGAGGCGATAGCCGCTGCATTGCAGTACGACCCCAACAACTATTATTATGGATATCCGCCAGGCCAGCCGTGGCCATAGACCAACTTAGGCCAAAAGCCTAAGCTTGGGGGAGTACGTATTTCTCACCGACATTACATTTATGTTCACACACACTCATTGCTAGATGTCAGTGCTCATACTTTTCCATTGTATCATCCATGCTAGTTTATTTTCTTTTATGCTTTCTTCTTGTGTGATTAATAAACCTTAAGAAAAACCAAAAAAATTAGTTGTAGCTTTTAATTAATTTACTTTCCATGCTTGTTGTAGTAATTAAAAAAGAAAACCCAAAAATATTTCCTGTTCTTCTTTTGCTTGTTGGGAGCTTTCCTGTGTAAATAGTTTTATTTCTTTTCTTTTCTTTGGGGGTCAGTAGGAGAAGACCATGATTAAATTGTTGAAGTGGCTCTTACATGTATTATTGTTTATCTGACAAAAGAGCCCATATTGCCTTGTCTTCTCATGTTTATTGAATGCTCGCAGATTCCAGCTTAGTCCAATGCACGTGCACTCTTATTATTATTCACATTGTTCGGTCGTGCAAGTGAAAGGCAATTATGATGATATATGATGGACTGACTGAGATGAGAAAAGCTGGTATGAACTCGACCTCTTTTGTTTTTGTAAATATGATGAGTTCATCGTTCTTAATTCAGTTTGTTATGAATAAACATGTTTGCAATGACAATTAGAGATCATAGTTGCTTGTGCCATGCTTGATTAGCTATGAGTTATAATGATTTACCTTGCATTCTAACATGCTATTAAAATGGTTATGATGTGGTATGATAGGGTGGTATCCTCCTCTGAATGATTTAAGTGACTTGACTTGGCACATGTTCACGCATGTAGTTGAAACAAATCAACATAGCCTTCACAATATTTATGTTCATGGTGGATTATATCCTACTAATGCTTGCATCCAATGTTCATTAATTTTAATGCATGTACATGGCTGTTGTCACTCTCTAGTTGGTCGCTTCCCAGTCTTTTGCTAGCCTTCACCTGTACTAAGTGGGAATACTACTTGTGCATCCAAACTCCTTAAACCCCAAAGTTATTCCACATGAGTCCACTATACCTTCCTATATGCGGTATCTACCTGCCGTTCCAAGTAAATTTGTATGTGCCAAACTCTAAACCTTCAAATAATCATCTTGTTTTGTATGCTTGAATAACTCATGTATCAACTAGGGCTGTCTATATCTTCCATGTTAGGCGGGTTATTCTCAAGAGGAGTGGACTCCGCTCCTCACTCACGAGATAAAGGGCTGGTCACCGGGATGCCCAGTCCCATGCTTTATGCAAACTAAATCAAAAATAATTGCAAACAAAACTCCCCCTGGGACCTGCTGTATTTTGGAGGCACTCGTTGCTTCGAGCAAGCCATGGATTGATGTTTGTTGGTGGAGTGGGAGTATAAACTTTACCATTCTGTTTGGGAACCGCCTATAATGTGTGTAGCATGGAAGATATCACCATCTCTTGGTTGTTATGTTGACAATGAAAGTATACCGCTCAAAATGTTATTCACCTCTGTTTCAAAACCGAGCTCTGGCACCTCTACACATCCCTGCTTCCCTCTGCGAAGGGCCTATCCATTTACTTTTATCTCGAGTCATCACCCTCTTATTAAAAAGCACTAGTTGGAGAGCACCGCTGTCATTTGCATTCATTACTATTAATTTATTGGGTGTGACTATGATTGGATCTCTTTTACCATTAATTACAATGTCTAGTCAGTCCTTGATCTTTAAAGGTGCTCTGCATTTATATTTTGCGGTCTCGGAAAGGGCTAGCGGGATACCATCTTGTTATATGATATCATGATTGTTTTGAGAAAGTGTTGTCATCCGAGATTTATTATTATGGCTTGCTAGTTGATTAAGTTATTGATATGAGTAATCATGAGACCTGAGAATTATTGCAAATGTGGTTAGTTATAATCTTTGCTGAAAACTTGAATGCTAGCTTGACATATTTACAACAACAAGAGCAAACAAAGTTTGTAAAAGTTTTTCTTTATTTCTTTCAGTTTGTCAACTGAATTGCTTGAGGACAAGCAAGGGTTTAAGCTTGGGGGAGTTGATACGTCTCCAACGTATCTACTTTTACAAACACTTTTGCCCTTGTTTTGGACTCTAACTTGTATGATTTGAATGGAACTAACCCGGACTGACGCTGTTTTCAGCAGAATTGCCATGATGTTGTTTTATGTGCAGAAAACAAAAGTTCTCGGAATGACCTGAAACTCCATGGAATATCTTACAATAAATAATAAAAAATCCTCGCCAAACATGAAGACCAGGGGGCCCACACCCTTCTCACGAGGGTGGGGGGGTGCGCCCCCTAGGGCACGCCCCCTACCTCATGGCCCCCTTGGAGACCCCCCGACTCCAACTCCAACTCTATATAATTGCTTTCGGGGAGAAAAAAATAAGAGAGAAGAAATCATCACGTTTTACGATACGGAGCCACCGCCAAGCCCTAAAACCTCTCGGGAGGGCTGATCTGGAGTCCGTTCGGGGCTCTGGAGAGGGGGATTCGTCGCCATCGTCATCATCAACCATCCCCCATTACCAATTTCATGATGCTCACCACCGTGCGTGAGTAATTCCATCGTAGGCTTGCTGGACGGTGATGGGTTGGATGAGATTCACCATGTAATCGAGTTAGTTTTGTTAGGGTTTGATCCCTAGTATCCACTATGTTCTGAGATTGATGTTGCTATGACTTTGCTATGCTTAATGCTTGTCACTAGGGCCCGAGTGCCATGATTCCAGATCTGAACCTATTATGTTTTCATCAATATATGAGAGTTCTAGATCCTATCTTGCAAGTCTATAGTCACCTATTATGTGTTATGATCCGTTAACCCCGAAGTGACAATAATCGGGATACTTACCGGTGATGACCGTAGTTTTACGAGTTCATGTATTCACTATGTGCTAATGCTTTATTCCAGTTCTCTATTAAAAGGAGGCCTTAATATCCCTTAGTTTCCATTAGGACCCCGCTGCCACGGGAGGGTAGGACAAAAGATGTCATGCAAGTTCTTTTCCATAAGCACGTATGACTATATTCGGAATACATGCCTACATTACATTGACGAATTGGAGCTAGTTCTGTGTCACCCTATGTTATGATTGTTAGATGATGAATCGCACCCGTCATAATTATCCATCATTGATCCGATGCCTACGAGCTTTCCATATACTGGTTTACGCTTATTTATTTTCCCATTGCTATTGTTACAATCACTACAAAACACCAAAAACATTACTTTGCTTTCATTACTCTTTTGTTACCGTTACCATCACTATCATATTACTTTGCTATTAAACACTTTCCTGCAGATACTGAGTTTCCAGGTGTGGTTGAATTGACAAATCAACTGCTAATACTTGAGAATATTCTTTGGCTCCCCTTGTGTCGAATCAATAAATTTGGGTTGAATACTCTACCCTCGAAAGCTGTTGCGCTCCCCTATACATGTGGGTTATCATACTCCAACGGTTAACCGGGGAACCGTAAAGGCCTCGTGTGTGTTGCAGCCCAACACCCCTCCAAAGTGGCCCAAAACCCATCCAAACCCCCTCCATCCTCTCGGCTGTTCGATCACAATTGCGTGGCCGAAAACCGCACCTCACTTGGACTCTCCTAGCCCCGTCTAGCTATAAATAGGTGCCTCCCCTCCGAAATTCGCGCAGATGAAACCCTAGATTTTCCTCTCTCGCCCGCCGGACATGTCTGTCCTGGACTGGACGTAATCGCGCCGCTGCCCTCGCCCAGTCCGGAGCTGCCACGTGGCGTTGCCGCCGCCCCTGTGCCGCCGGCCCGCAGCGGGCCCCCGAAGCCCGACTCCGCTGCCCGCCTACCGCGCCGCTTCGCCCGTCTCCCCGCCGCCCGAGCACCACCCACGCTATGCCGCCTCCGCTTCGCCGCCGGACCACGCCGCCACCGTGCGCTGCCCACCGGACCTCGCCGAGCTTGCCGCCGCCGCCCGCGTGAGCTCCGGCAAGTGCCTCCTCCCCGTGCCGCCCGATCCCGCGCCGGACCTCCTCATCGGATCCTCCTCTACTCCCTCGACTCCAGCCACCGCAGGCGATTCCGGCGAGTCCGACCCCGTCCAACCTCGATCCACGTGCCTAGAACCCTAGATCTATTCTAGAGGTTGACTCTCCAATTTTCTCTAAGCCCCCAGTTCCTTATTTTTTTTCATGCACTATTCATCATGTCACAACTCTGCATCCGTAGCTCCGTTGGGGCGTGTAATATATCAAATTGTTCGTCTGAATGTGCTCTTCATTTTGTTCCATTGCACCATGCTTGTTTGAGTCCATCTTGATGCCTAAAATGCTGTTGCAAGAGTGCTTCATAATGTTAGTTCCTGGTACTTAGCAGATCTTGAGCATTTGTCATTTTTGCCATGATTAATGTGTGCTGCATATGAGCATGAGCTCTACATGTGTTTTGGGCTATGCCATGCCATCTTTACAAGGGTGTATGCCGTGTATTTTTGTTGATCAATGTGGTGACTAACACATGCATGCAAAGTAGCTCTCGTGATGTTGCTGATTTCAGGGACTTAGAATTTCACTGTCATTTCCATGTTGTTATTTTTATGCCATGTATTCATGTTGCCACCGAGTGATCCATGCCTTTTTTGAGTATGTTCAGTAAGGATTATTTTGACATATGGTTATGCTCTAACCATCCACATCCTTGTTTGCATTTATGGAGTACCCTAGCATGATTCAATCTTGCTCTAGTTTTGCTATAAAATGTTCTTGGCAGATTGTTTACGTGTTAATCAATTTTGCCAAGGTTGTTGTAGTTGATCCATGCATGCTGTAAGTTTGTTCTTGCCATGTTTAGCTTCTTGATCATGTCTTCTTGCTGGTAGTATGCTTAGTTTGTCATGCATTGCCTTGTGGTGAGTGCATCGTGCTCGCAAACATGCCTACATAATTCTGATTTTGCCATGTCCAGTTTTCTGCTAATTCTGAATCTGTTAACAAAACTTGCTATGTTTACATGGGTGCCATCATATCATATGTTCCTTTTTGGCTTATGGTCATTAAGGGACTTTTGTTAAATGCTTTGAGTAGTTTCATGCCATGCCTTGCTTTGCTATGTCCTGTTCCTGTAGCATGTTGTTATCTTGCTCTAAACATTGCCTCCTGATGTTAATTCCTGACATGTTAGTGTTTTCACTAAGTCTGTGAAGCTGTTATCTTTTCACTTTTGCCATGCTTGTTTGAACCTGCTATTGTGTGATTTAGCCGTAGCTCAGTGTTCATCTTTTGTCAAGCATCTTGAGTAGATCACTGCCATGTGCTTTGTTGCTATGTTAGAGTGCAGTAGCTTAGTTTCTTGGTGCATTTTAGATGGCATCGTGTTGTTAATCGCAGAATCATGCCATTATTGTTTTGCCTGCCATTTGCAAACCGTGCATCCGATTCCGGTGATCTTTATATCGATTTCGACCGAAATCAACTCATCTTTCCAGTGGCACTCTTGGTTTGTCAAGTTGAGGCCTGGTTCAATCTTTTCCTTCCGGAGAATGCACATGCATTGCATATTACATCCCGCATATCATGCAATGGTTTGCATCATGTTGCTTGTGCATTGCACCGTGGTTGATTGTGTTTCCCTTGCTTGTGTTTGTGCTTTGGGTAGAGCCGGGAGACGAGTATGCGATCGAGGAACCCGTTGAGTACGCTTACGAGGATCAAGCTTACGTCAACTCGGAGAACTTTGCAGGCAAGATGACCGTAGCCTCGAAATCACTTCTATCTTTGCTTGCTAGTTGCTCGCTCTATTGCTATGCCTATGCCATGATACCTACCACATGCTTATCATGCCTCCCATATTGCCATGTCAAGCCTCTAACCCACCTTGTCCTAGCAAACCGTTGTTTGGCTATGTTACCGCTTTGCTCAGCCCCTCTTATAGCGTTGCTAGTTGCAGGTGAAGTTTGGAGTTTGTTCCTTGTTGGAACATGATCATTGTTGGGATATCATTATTATATCTTGTTTACTTTAACGCACCTATATACTTGGTAAAGGGTGGAAGGCTCGGCCTTATGCCTGGTGTTTTGTTCCACTCTTGCCGCCCTAGTTTCCGTCATACTGGTGTTATGTTCCTTGATTTTGCGTTCCTTACGCGATTGGGTTATAATGGGAACCCCTTGACAATTCGCCTTGAATAAAACTCCTCCAGCAAAGCCCAACCTTGGTTTTACCATTTGCCACCTAGCCTTTTTCCCTTGGGTTTCGCGGACTGAAGGGTCATCTTTATTTTAAACCCTCGGGCCAGTGCTCCTCTGAGTGTTCGTCCAAACTAGAGCCCCTTGCAGCGCCACCTCGGGGAAACTCGAGGGTTGGTTTTAGTTGTACGGATTGCTTATCCGGTGTGCCCTGAGAACGAGATATGTGCAGCTCCTATCGGTATTTGTCGGCACATTCGGGTGGCTTTGCTGGTCTTGTTTTACCATTGTAGAGATGTCTTGTAACCGGGATTCCGAGTCTGATCGGGCCTTCCTGGGAGAAGGAATATCCTTCGTTGACCATGAGAGCTTGTGATGGGCTAATTTGGGACAGCCCTACAGGGTTTTGAACTTTCGAAAGCCATGCCCGCGGTTATGGGCAGATGGGAATTTGTTAATATCCGGTTGTAGAAAACCTAACACTTAACTTAATTAAAATGCATCAACCGCGTGTGTAGCTGTGATGGTCTCTTTTTGGCGGAGTCTGGGAAGAGAACACGGTCTCATGTTAAGCTTGAACGTAAGTAGTTCTAGGATCACTTCTTGATCATAGATTATCGACCGTGCCTTGCTCCTCTTCTCGCTCTCATTTGCGTAAGTTAGCCACCATATATGCTAGAGCTTGCTGCAGCTCCACCTCACTACCTTTGCCTACCCATAAGCTTAAATAGTCTTGATCGTGAGGGTTTGAGATTGCTGAGTCCCCGTGACTCACAGATTACTTCCAAAACCAGATGCAGGTGCCGATGATGCCATTCCAGGGGATGCGATCGAACTCAAGTGGGAGTTCGATGAGGATTCAAGACGTTACTATGTTTCCTTTCTAGACGATCAGTAGTGGAACCCAGTTGGTGCGATCGGGGATCTATCGCATTTCGGGTTGTCTTTATTTTGGTTCCATAGTCGGACCTTGATTGTATCCTGGATGATGTAATGCTATATTTATGTATTGTGTGAAGTGGCGATTGTAAGCCAACTCTTTATCTCTTTCTGATTCAGTACATGGATGTGTAAAGATTACCCCTCTTGCGACATGCCTACAATGCGGTTATGCCGCTAAGTCATGCTCCGACACGTGGGAGATATATCCGCATCGTGGGTGTTACAGAGCACAAGCACTATGTGCCCTGTAATTTGATGTGATCCATGATTGCAATGCAAATTCGCTACTCCATTGATGGTACACCATTCAAAGCATCATCATGAAGTACTATGGTGCGATTGCACAAGTGGAAAGAAGGTGGCGAAGTGGTGCATCACTCATATAGCTAGTAAGTTTTGCTTCTTGTTACTTCATGTGTCGTCAATTCATTGATTTACTCAATGTTGCAACTTGTTGATCACGTCATTGTATAGCCCGGATGCGCATGCACGTTGTACAAAGGATGAAGGGCAAGTCATTCACATTGATGCATTGTTGGATGAAGCTTAATAGTCAATGCAATTGGATCAACAAGACGTGCCTATGAAGTTCGAACTCAAGGAGTTAAGCTTCACACGAAGGCAACTTTCAAGGAATATAGTTGAATTTGGGATCGATGAATTTAAAAACTTGTTGAACATCCAACGCTTTAGGATTTAAATATGGTTGAATTGGTGCCGATTGATGATTCAAAGTGACGGTGCATGGCGGACATTTTGTTTATTTTTATTCTTTTTTTTGGAAAAGGGGCATACATTTGGTGTCCCCCTTGACTACTGTCTGCGGGCATGTCTGTACATGTACATGTCCGCGGACATTAGGAGTCGTTCGTTGGTTGAACGACGTTGGAGTTGCCCTTACCTATCCAAATCGGTTGTTGAGGGGGGGGTCTGATTTTTTGCCCAGACATCTTTGTGCTTTGATGATTAGCCCATATTTTCATTGTCATTGATGACTGGTCTTATGCCACACCTTTTCTAGAAACTTGATTTTTCCTTGACAAGATGTACCCACTATAAAATATCCAAAATGCTACTGCCCTAATGAGCCTCGGCTCAAGACAATCTCTCACCGACAATATTATCTCTTGATGTCATGGCTTTGTCTTGTTATGCAGGAAGGAATTGTAGGACAAGAAATGAGGATGTTAGGTGGAAGGGAGCAGAGACAAGGTGGAGAGGAGGTGTGGAGGGGCCTAGCAAGCAGGATAGAGGTAGCAATGGCGGATGGGAAGGGGATCTCAACGTGGCAGACCTGAGCCGGAGCCACGGGTCCTGCCACCATTGCTGCTCTGGCACAGGTGGTTGTGCCTCTTCCCACATCGTCCTTGTTGCTCTCATGACTGAAGGAGCAGCCTACATGTCGTCATTTTCATTGAGCATGCGGATGGTGAGGTCGATGATCCCTGCGAGCATGTAAAATTTGGACATCCCCAGGAAGGGTGCTGGAGGAGGGCGAAGAAGCAGAGATGGCGAGGCGGCACTGTGCACGATGGTCGGGCTCGACATGCAATGACCGGTTTGCTCCCATTGTGACTTCCTATTGTCCAGCCTCGTCCTGAGCATGTCGTACAAGGTGTTCTCAGCGAGCTTTGACTCAGTGCATAGTTCGTAGCTTGGGTAGATGAGTTCATCAGGAGCCGACGGCACAAGCACACCTGCTTGGGGAGAGGAGCAACAACAACCGCGGTTTAGAAGGTGTTAACCCTTACACCTTTGATGAGGAGCTCGCTGGAGATGGAGTTGAGCAGGTGGCTTCCAAGCGCCACCATAGGGGCAACATGGCCCTGATATTGGAAGACTACAGAAGCTCATCTGAAGTGATGTTATGTCATCTGTTGTTGTTGTACCTATGGCATGTCGGCCTCAAACACATTGCTTTGTACAGTTAGTCGACTTGGAGGCGCCCGATGGTGACAGGAGGAAAGGATGATGATTAGCAATAAAGCACGACACAAAGAGCAACTGGTTGTGGTGGCGAGGACAACATCAACTGGGTCAATGTTGATTTGGAGGGCAATTTTGTCATCTCTTCTCTACTATTAAAAGGCGAGTTGGTGTATGTAGGTCACTTTTTTGTTTCGTCTGTCGCCCCATTTACCTTTCATCCTATGACGCGCCCCTCCTTTCATTCATGTAGGTTCGCGGATAAAAAATATTTGCAAAAAAGACACACCCCCTTCCCTAATGCCATGGTTGATCCCAAATCCCTTTTATCCCTGCGCTCCTCTTCTGTGCCGCCGCACACCATCTGCTAACTATCCATGATCGCTGCCATCCCACGTCCTTCCCTAGCTAGTCACGACCACTGCGGCCATCACTCACCCCCACTAGCCACACAACCCATGAATTGTGTGGGGTAGGCGGCGATGATTCCTGTAGTCAACTTGGTTCTAGATCGGATTAGTAGTAAATTGAAAGTGAGGGAAGGATGGATGAATGAGAAGGCCGCGGAGATGGAGAACCTCTTGGCGACGGGGTTTGGAGAGTTGCGTGCAGGACGCCTGTAGCACCTACCTCAAGGCCTTCTAAGAGAGCAACCCCTCCACGGTAGCTACCTCACTCTTGTGGACGTCATGTGTGAGCAGCCACCGGGGACGCGGGCCGCTTCATCACAACTCAGATTACAATTGTAGCGCTACCCCCTCTCCCCCGCTGTAGTGAATCTCCAACAACATGCTATCTTATACACCCTTGCTCACTCTATTCTATTCAAATAAAAAGGTAAACAAAAGATCTTTTTATCGCAAATAATGAGATGATTTTGCTTCGATACATTTACATTGACAATGGTTTGTTCCTAAATGATTAACTAGCTTTGTTCAATTTTTTTATGAATGGTTGTGATATTGTGATTTATTTTCCACATGAGTATTTAACAAGCCCATGAATAAGTATTTTGGAATATCTATACTTCTACATTGCCGTTCATTTTAAAATTATTTTCGTTGCCGTCTTTTCTATTGGTTTCTCAATTAAATAATGTGTTCTCATTTAGCAAATGGTGCACTGTCGTTTCCACCATGAACGAGATGCTACAAGAAAAAACATATGAGATTTCGCTATGAAATATTCCCTAGTCAATAATCATTTACATGCAAAAATTCTTCAACTCGGTAGAATCGGAGATGCTCTAAAACAAACTGAGAAATTCAATCCACTGCTGATTTTTAATCTCCAATATTTATATTGTAGGTAACTGGATATTTTTATTGGAGAGCTCACTTCAAATGCTTCTTGAATGTTGTCACTCCATTTTACAATGAGGAGGCTTGTGGCTAAGAAGATTGGTATTGAAGAAAATATGCCCTAGATGCAATAATAAATTTGTTATTTACATTTCCTTATATTATGATAAATGTTTATTATTCATGTTAGAATTGTATTAACCAGAAACTAAGTACATGTGTGAATACATAGACAAACAGAGTGTCCCTAGTATGCCTCTACTTGACTAGCTCGTTAATCAAAGATGGTTAAGTTTCCTAGCCATAGACATGTGTTGTTATTTGATGAACGGGATCACATCATTGGAGAATGATGTGATGGACAAGATGTTGGGGAACACAGTATTTCAAAAAAATTCCTATGATCACGCAAGATTTATCTAGGAGATGCATAGCAAGGAGAGGGGAGAGTGTGTCCATGTACCCTCGTAGACCAAAAGCGGAAGCGTTAACGCGGTTGATGTAGTCGAACGTCTTCATGATCCAACCGATCCAAGTATAGAACGCACGACACCTCCACGATAAGCACACATTCAGCTCAGTGACGTCCCTCGTACTCTTGATCCAGCTGAGGCTGAGGGAGATTTTAGTCAGCACGACGGCGTGGTGACGGCGATGATGAATTTACCGACTCAAGGCTTCACCTAAGCACTACAACGATATGACCGATGTGCGTAACTGTGGAGGGGGCACCACACACAGCTAAATGATCAACTTGTGTGTTCTAGGGTGTCCCCTGCCCCTGTATATAAAGGAGGGAGGGGGAGGCCGGACGGCCCTAGGAGCGCGCCCAAGGAGAGGGAGTCCTACTAGGACTACTAGTCCTAGCAGGATTCCTCCATAAGGAAGAGAGGGGGAAGGAAGGAGAGGGAGAGGGAGTAGGAAAGGGGGCGCCACCCCCCTTCCCTTGTCCAATTCAAACTGCTAGGGGTGGGGGGGGGGGGGTTGCCCCGGCTGCCCCCCTCTCTCTCCAATAAGGCCCATGGTGGCCCATTAGTTCCCCTGGGGGTTCCGGTAACCCCTCCGGCACTCCATTTTTATCCGAAACTATCTGGAACACTTCCGGTGTCCGAATAACATGGTCCAATATATCAACCTTTATGTCTCGACCATTTCGGGACTCCTCGTCATGTCCGTGATCTCATCCGGGACTCCGAACAAACTTTGGTACATCAAATCACATAACTCATAATACAAATCATCATCGAACGCTAAGCGTGCGGACCCTACGGGTTCGAGAACTATGTAGACATGACCGAGACACATCTTCGGTCAATAAACAATAGGGGAACTTGGATGCTCATATTGGCTGCTACATATTCTATGAAGATCTTTATTGGTCAAACCGCATAACAACATGCGTTGTTCCCTTTGTTATCGGTATGTAACTTGCCCGAGATTCGATCGTTGGTATCATCATACCTAGTTCAATCTCGTCACCGGCAAGTCTCTTTACTCGTTCGGTAATGCATCATCCCGTGGCTAACTCATTAGACACATTGCTTGCAAGGCTCATAGTGATGTGCATTACCGAGAGGGCCCAGCTATACCTCTCCGATACACAGAGTGACAAATACTAATCTCGATCTATGCCAACTCAACCAAACACCATCAGAGACACCTGTAGAGCATCTCTATAATCACCCAGTTACATTGTGACGTTTGATAGCACACAAGATGTATAAGTCATGAAGAAAGCAATAGCAAAAAAACTAAATCATCATTATGCTAGACCCCCCCCC
Organism: Triticum dicoccoides; assembly: GCF_002162155.2. Lineage (NCBI taxonomy): Eukaryota > Viridiplantae > Streptophyta > Magnoliopsida > Poales > Poaceae > Triticum > Triticum dicoccoides. The sequence goes on from NC_041392.1 coordinate 105,269,015, forward strand.
ATTAGCAGTCTGAATTGGAGAAGGGAAGGGGGCGGCGCCCCCTTTCCTACTCTCTCTCCCTCTCCTTCCTTCCCCCTCTCTTTCTTGTGGAGGAATCCTACTAGGACTAGTATGTTGGGTAACGTAGTAATTTCCAAAAAAATCCTACGCACACGCAAGATCATGGTGATGCATAGCAACGAGAGGGAAGAGTATTGTCCACGTACCCTTGTAGGCATAAGCGGAAGCATTATGAGAACGCGGTTGATGTAGTCGAACGTCTTCACGATCCGACCGATCCAAGTACCGAACGCACGGCACCTCCGAGTTCAGCACGCGTTTAGCTCGATGAAGTCCCATGAACTCCGATCTAGCAGAGCTTCACGGGAGAGTTCCGTCAGCACGACGGCGTGATGACGGTGATGATGTTGCTACCGACGCAGGGCTTCGCCTAAGCACCGATACAATATGATCGAGGTGGATTATGGTGGAGGGGGGCACCGCACACGGCTAAGGGATCAATGATCAACTTGTGTGTCCTAGGGTGCCCCCCCGCCCCCGTATATAAAGGAGCAAGGGAGGAGGTCGGCCGGCCCTCCTAGGGCGCGCCAGGAGGAGGAGTCCTCGTCCTAGTAGGAGTAGGACTCCCCTTTCCTACTCCTACTAGGAGGAGGAAAGGAAGGGGGGAGGAGAGAAGGAAGGAGAGGGAGGAAAGGAGGAAAGGGGGCCCGCCCTCTAGTCCAATTCGGTTTGGGCTAGGGGGGCGCGCACCCTGCCTCGTCTCTTCCACCACTTGGCCCATGAGGCCCAATACTTCTTCTCCGTATTCCCGTAACTCCCCGGTACTCTAAAAAATACCCGAATCACTTGGAACCTTTCTGATGTCCGAATATATCAATCTTTACATCTCGACCATTTCGATACTCCTCGTCATGTACCCGATCTCATCCGGGACTCCGAACTACCTTCGGTACATAAAATCACATAAACTCATAATACCGATCATCATCGAACGTTAAGCGTGCGGACCCTACGGGTTCAAGAACTATGTAGACATGACCGAGACTCATCTCGGGTCAATAACCAATAGCAGAACCTGGATGCTAATATTGGCTCCTACATATTCTACAAAGATCTTTATCGGTCAAACTGCATAATGGTATACGTTGTTCCCTTTGTCATCGGTATGTTACTTTCCCGAGATTCGATCTTCGGTATCTCAATACCTAGTTCAATCTCATTACCGGCAAGTCTCTTTACTCGTTCCGCAATGCATCATCCCGCAACTAACTCATTAGTCACATTTCTTGCAAGGCTTATAGTGATGTGCATTACCGAGAGGGCCCAGAGATACCTCTCCGACAATTGGAGTGACAAATCCTAATCTTGATCCATGCCAACTCAACAAACACCATTGGAGACACCTGTAGAGCACCTTTATAATCACCCAGTTACGTTGTGACATTTTGTAGCACACAAAGTGTTCCTCCGGCATTTGGGAGTTGCATGATCTCATAGTCATAGGAACATGTATAAGTCATGAAGAAAGCAATAGAAATATACTAAACGATCAAATGCTAAGCTAACGGAATGGGTCAAGTCAATCACATCATTCTCTAATGATGTGATCCCGTTAATCAAATGACAACTGATGTCTATGGTTAGGAAACATAACCATCATTGACTCAACGAGCTAGTCAAGTAGAGGAAAACTAGTGCCACTCTGTTTGTCTATGTATTCACACATGTATAGAGTTTCCGGTTAATACAATTCTAGCATGAATAATAAACATTTATCATGATATAAGGAAATATAAATAAAAACTTTAGTATTGCCTCTAGGGCATATTTCCTTCAGTCTCCCACTTGCACTAGAGTCAATAATCCAGTTCACATTGTCATGTGATTTAGCACCAATAGTTCACATCTTTTTGTGATTAGTTCACATCTCCATGTGACTAACACCAAAAGGGTTTACTAGAGTCAGTAATCTAGTTCACATCGCTATGTGATTAATACCCAAAGAGTGATCATGTTTTGCTTGTGAGAGAAATTTAGTCAACGGGTCTGCAACATTCAAATCTGTATGTATTTCGCAAATTTCTATGTGTACAATGCTCTGCACGGAGCTACTCTAGCTAATTGCTCCCACTTTCAATATGTATCCACATCGAGACATAGAGTCATCTAGATCGATGTAAAAATCTTGCATCGACGTAACTCTTTACGACGAACTCTTTTATCACCTCCATAATCGAGAAATAATTCCTTAGTCCTCTAAGGATATTTTTGACCATTGTCCAGAGATCTACTCCTAGATCACTATTGTAATCCCTTGCGAGAATCATGCTAAGGTATACAATAGGACTGGTAAACAGCATAGCATACTTTATAGAACCTATGACTGAGGCATAGGGAATGACTTTTCATTCTCTTTCTATTTTCTGCTGTGGTCGGGTTTTGAGTTTTTACTCAACTTCACACCTTACAACATAGGCAAGAACTCCTTCTTTGACTTTTCCATTTTGAACTACTTCAAAATCTTGTCAAGGTATGTACTAATTGAAAATATATCAAGCGTCTTGATCTATCTCTATAAATTTTGATGCTCAATATGTAAGTAGCTTCATCGAGGTCTTTCTTTAAAAAACTCTTTTCAAACACTCCTTTATGCTTTCTAGAAAATTCTACATTATTTTCGATCAACAATATGTCATTCACATATACTTATCAGAAATGTTGCAGTGCTCCCACTCACTTTGTTGTAAATACAGGCTTCACCGCAAGTCTGTATAAAACCATATGCTTTGATCTCTTTATCAAAGCATATATTCCAACTCCGAGATGCTTGCACCAGTCCATAGATGGATCGCTGGAGCTTGCTCACTTTGTTAGCACCTTTAGGATCGACAAAACCTTCTGGTTGCACCATATACAACTCTTCTTTAAAAAATCCATTAGGGAATACAATTTTGTCATCCATTTGCGAGATGTCATAAAATGCGGTAATTGCTAACATGATTCGGATAGACTTTTGAGCATCGATACGAGTGAGAAAATCTCATCGTAGTCAACACCTTGAACTTGTCGAAAACATTTTGCGACAATTCGAGCTTTGTAGATAGTAACACTACTATCAGCGTCCGTCTTCCTCTTGAAGATCCATTTACTCTTAATGACTCACCGATCATCGGGCAAGTCAATCGAAGTCCATACTTTGTTCTCATACATGGATCCCATCTCAGATTTCATGGCCTCAAGCCATTTCGCGGAATCTGGGCTCATCATCGCTTCCTCATAGTTCGTAGGTTCGTCATGGTCTAGTAACATGACTTCCAGAAAGGATTACCATACCGCTCTGGTGCGGACCATACTCTGGTTGTCCTACGAGGTTCAGTAGTAACTTGATCTGAAGTTTCATGATCATCATCATTAGCTTCCTCACTAATTGGTGTAGAGATCACTAGAACTGATTTCTATGATGAACTACTTTCCAATTCAGGAGAAGGTACAATTACCTCATCAAGTTCTACATTCCTCCCACTCACTTCTTTCGAGAGAAACTCCTTCTCTAGAAAGGATCCACTTTTAGCAACAAAGATCTTGCCTTTGGATCTGGGATAGAAGGTGTACCCAACAATTTCCTTTGGGTGTTCTATGAAGACACATTTCTCCGATTTGGGTTCGAGCTTATCAGGATGAAACTTTTTCACATAAGCATCGCAGCCCCAAACTTTAAGAAACGACAGCCTAGGTTTCTAGCCAAACCACAGTTCATATTGTGTCATCTCAACGGATTTAGATGGTGCCCTATTTAACGTGAATGCAACTGTCTCTAATGCATAACCCCAACATGATAGTGATAAATCAGTAAGAGACATCATGGATAGCACCATATCTAATAAAGTACGGTTATGACGTTCGGACACACCATTACGCTGTGGTGTTCGAGGTGGCGTGAGTTGCAAAACTATTCCGCATTATTTCAAATGAAGACCAAACTCGTAACTCAAATATTCTCCTCCACGATCAGATCGCAGAAACTATATTTTCTTGTTATGATGATTTTTCACTTCACTCTGAAATTCTTTGAACTTTTCAAATGTTTTAGACTTATGTTTCATCAAGAAGATATACCCATATCTTACTCAAATCATCTGTGATGGTCAGAAAATAATGATACCTGCCGCGAGCCTCAACACTCATCGGACTGCATACATCAGTATGTATTATTTCCAACAAGTCTGTTGCTCGCTCCATTGTTCCGGAGACCAGAGTATTAGTCATCTTGCCCATGAGGCATGGTTCGCAAGCATCAACTGATTCATAATCAAGTGATTCCGAAAGCCCACCAGCATGGATTTTCTTCATGCGCTTTACACCAATATGACCTAAACGGCGGTGCCACAGATAAGTTGCACTATCATTATTAACTTTGCATCTTTTGGCTTCAATACTATGAATATGTGTATCACTACGATCGAGATTCAATAAACCATTCACCTTGGGTGTATGACCATTGAAGGTTTTATTCATGTAGACAGAACAAAAATTATTCTCTGACTTTAAATGAATAAGTATATTGCAATAAAAATGATAAAATCATATTCATGCGTAACGCAAACACCAAATAACATTTATTTAGGTTCAACACTAATCCCGAAAGTATAGGGAGTGTGCGATGATGATCATATCAATCTTGGAACCACTTCCAACACACATCGTCACCTCACCCTTAACTAGTTTCTGTTCATTCTACAACTCCCGTTTCGAGTTACTAATCTCAGCAACTGAACTAGTATCAAATACCGAGGGGTTGCTATAAACACTAGTAAAGTACACATCAATAACATGTATATCAAAGATACCTTTGTTTACTTTGCCATCCTTCTTATCCGCCAAATACTTGGGGCAGTTCTGCTTCCAGTGACCAGTCCCTTTGCAGTAGAAGCACTTAGTCTCAGGCTTAGGTCTAGACTTGGGCTTTTTCACTTGAGGAGCAACTTGCTTTTCGTTCTTCTTGAAGTTCCCCTTCTTCCCTTTGCCCTTTTCTTGAAACTAGTAGTCTTGTCAACCATCAACACTTGATGCTTTTCTTGATTTCTACCTTCGTCGATTTCAGCATCACGAAGAGCTTAGGAATCGTTTCTGTTATCCCTTGCATATTATAGTTCATCACGAAGTTCCAGTGCATGTGTGACTAGAGAACTTTGTCAATCACTATCTTATCTAGAAAATTAACTCCCACTTGATTCAAGTGATTGTAGTACTCAGACATTCTGAGCACATGCTCACTAGCTGAGCTATTCTCCTCCATCTTGTAGGCAAAGTGCTTGTCAAAGGTCTCATACCTTTCAACATGGGCATCAGCCTGAAATACTAATTTCAACTCTTGGAACATCTCATATGCTCCATGGCGTTCAAAACCTCTTTGAAGCCCCGATTCTAAGCCATAAAGCATGGTGCACTTAACTATCAAGTAGTCATCATATCAAGCTCGCCAAACATTCATAACGTCTGCATCTGCTCCTGCAATTGGTCTGTCACCTAGCGGTGCATCAAGGACATAATTCTTCTGTGCAGCAATGAGGATAATCCTCAGATCATGGATCCAATCCGCATCATTATTACTAACATATTTCAACTTAGTTTTTCACTAGGAACATATCAAAATAAACGGGGAGCTACATCGCGAGCTATTGATCTACAACATAGTTATGCAAATACTATCAGGACTAAGTTCATGATAAATTAAAGTTCAATTAATCATATTACTTAAGAACTCCCACTTAGACAGACATCCCTCTAATCTAAGTGATCACGTGATTCATATCAACTAAACCATAACCGATCATCACGTGAGATGGAGTAGTTTTCCATGGTGAACATCTCTATGTTGACCATATCTACTATATGATTCATGCTCGACCTTTCGGCCTCAGTGTTCCAAGGCCATATCTGCATATGCTAGGTTCGTCAAGTTTAACCCGAGTATTCTGCGTGTGCAAAACTGTCTTACACCCGTTGTAGATGAATGTTGAGCTTATCACACCCGATCATCACCTGGTGTCTCGGCACGACGAACTTTGCCAACGATGCATACTCAGGGAGAACACTTGTACCTTGAAATTTAGTGAGAGATCATCTTATAATGCTACCGTGGAACTAAGCAAAATAAGATGCATAAAGGATAAACATCACATGCAATCAAAATATGTGACATGATATGGCCATGATCGTCTTGCGCCTTTGATCTCCATCTCCAAAGTACCGTCATGATCTCTATCGTCACTGGCATGACACCATGATCTCCATCATCTTGATCTCTATCAATGTGTCGTCACATGGTCGTCTCGCCAACAATTTCTTTTGCAACTATTGCTATCGCATAGCGATAAAGTAAAGCAACTACATGGCACTTGAATCTTATGCAATAAAGAGACAACCATAAGGCTTCTGCCAGTTGCCGATAACTTCAACAAAACATGATCATCTCATACAACAATTTATATCTCATCATGTCTTGACCATATCACATCACAACATGCCCTGCAAAAACAAGTTAGACGTCCTCTACTTTGTTGTTGCAAGTTTTACGAGGCTGCTATGGGTTGAGAAAGAACCGTTCTTACCTACGCATCAAAAACCACAACGCGGTATAGTGATTGCTTTTTGATCTTCAGAAAGAACCCTGTTCATTGGATCCGATTCAACTAAAGCTGGAGAAACAGACACCCACTAGCCACCTGTGTGTGAAGCACGTCGGTGAACCAGTCTCGCATAAGCGTACGCATAATGTCGGTTTGGGCCGCTTCATCCAACAATGCCGCTGAATCAAGAATCAACTGGTGATGACAAGCAATATGTATATACCCACGCCCACAACTCCTTTGTGTTCTACTCGTGCATATAACATCTACGCATAAACCTGGCTCAGATGCCACTGTTGGGTAATGTAGTAATTTCAAAAAAATTCCTACGCACATGCAAGATCATGGTGATGCATAGCAACGAGAGGGAAGAGCATCGTCCACGTACCCTTGTAGACCGTAAGCAGAAGCATTATGAGAACACTGTTGATGTAGTCAAACGTCTTCACAATTCGACTGATCCAAGTACCGAATGCACGGTACCTCCGAGTTTCACGGGAGAGTTCTGTCAGCACGATGGCGTGATGACGGTGATGATGTTGCTACCGATGCAGGGCTTCGCCTAAGAACCACTACGATATGATCGAGGTGGATTATGGTGGAGGGGGACACCGCACACGGCTAAGGGATCAATGATCAACTTGTGTGTCCTAGGGTTCCCCCTGCCCCCGTATATAAAGGAGCAAGGGAGGAGGCCGGCCGGCCCTCCTAGGGCGCGCCAAGAGGAGGAGGCCTCTTCCTAGTAGGAGTAGGACTCCCCTTTCCTACTCCTACTAGGAGGAGGAAAGGAAGGGGGAAGGGGAGAAGAAAGGAAAGGGAGGAAAGGGAGAAAGGGGGGCCAGCCCCCTAGTGCAATTCGGTTTGGGATAGGGGGGCCGCGCGCTCGGCCTCCTCTCTTCCACCACTTGGCCCATGAGGCCCAATACGTCTTCCCTGTATTCCCGTAACTCCTCGGTACTCCGAAAAATACCTGAATCACTCGAAACCTTTCCATTGTACGAATATAGTCGTCCAATATATCGATATTTACATCTCGACCATTTCGAGACTCCTCGTCATGTCCCCGATCTCATCCGGGACTCTGAACTACCTTCGGTACATCAAATCACATAAACTCATAATACCGATCGTCACCGAGCGTTAAGCGTGTAGACCCTACGGGTTCGAGAACTATGTAGACATGACCGAGACTCATCTCCGGTTAATAACCAATAGCAAAACCTGGATGCTCATATTGGCTCCTACATATTCTACGAAGATCTTTATCGGTCAAACCGCATAATGGTATACGTTGTTCCCTTTGTCATCGGTATGTTACTTGCCCGAGATTTGATCGTCGGTATCTCAATACCTAGTTCAATCTTGTTACCGGCAAGTCTCTTTACTCATTCCATAATGCATCATCCCGCAACTAACTCATTGGTCACATTGCTTGCAAGGCTTATAGTGATGTGCATTACCGAGAGGGCCCAGAGATACCTCTCCGACAATTGGAGTGACAAATCCCAATCTTCACTACAAAAAATACACTTCCATATTGATACGTGTTTGTCACAGTAGGTCGCGTTTTTTGTCATGCATGTACATCCATGACAAATTTATGACAGAATCAAGATAGTCATACCTGTGTTGTCGTAGAAGTGTTCCATGACATTACCAAAATTATCATCACGGAAGTGTCCACTTCCATGACGATAAATCGCGCGTCACAGAAGTGCTTTCATCAAGGGTGACCGACACATGGCATCCACCGTAATGGAACGTCGTTAAGCTATCGGGTCGGGTTTTGGATCCGATAACCCGTTAACAGCCCCGACCAATGGGGATTTTCCACGTGTAAAATCATCATTGGCTGGAGGAAACACGTGTCGGCTCATCGTTGGGTCAGATGTCATCCACTCATTGGACAGAAGGCACTATGATACGTAGACACGTGGCACGGCCCAACAGAGGCCCATTCATGTGAAAAGGCCGGCCCGTTTGACTTGGTTAAAAGGTGGCGGGCCGGCCCATGGAAAGCCTGTTAACGTCCTGTTCGCATATAGCCCATTTACAGCCCGCTAACCTAAGGCCTGTTACGCCCTATCCGAATTAGGCCCAGTAGCGTCATCTGGGCCATCCAATATGATTCTAGCCCGTTTTCACTTCTGGCCCATGTGTGCCCATGACGTCTCTCGGCCCATATGAGGCCCTATGTAACTCTTGGCCTATTAATGGCCCGTGGTGAAACTGGCCTGTAATGAACAGTGTATCACTTTATACCCATTAACAACCCGTTATTCCGTTGGGCCATTTCCAGCCCATGTTATCTTTCAGCCTTCTCAGAGCCCATTTATTCTTGGGCTCATTTCCAGCATTCGTTTACTTACGGCCCATTACTGTCATTTTCTGCTAGTGGGCCAAATTCAGCCCGTGGTTACAGTCGTCCCGTTTGTGGTCCGTTAATACGTTGGGCCATTTTCACAGCATCATCAAATACGGCCTATTAACGATGGACCGTTACGGTCGGCCCATGAACGGACGATTCCAACTCTAGCCCGTTTATGGCCATAATGCGACCTGTTATTGGCCCATGTTTGGCCAATCGATCATACGTCCCGTATAAGGACCATTGATGATACGGCCCGTAGAAGGCCCATTGTTTCTACGGCCCGTAGAAGGCCTACTGTTTCTACGGCCCGTAGAAGGCCCACTATTTCTACGGCCCGTAGGAGGCCCAGTGTCACTATAGTAAATATTAGCCCATGGTTATTGTGGCCTAGTTTTAAAAAATAGGTTATTGCAGCCACTAGTTAACCGCGGAAAAAGAACTGCAATGACTACAAGCAAACAAATAAACAAGACAACAAGGAAATAAATAAGCAAGCAACTAACGCTAGGCTATCACGGCTATTACACATATTACATCCACTGGGCATCAAAGTTCGCCACCAGTGCAAATATAGGGAACAAAGCAGCATATCATATACACTGGCCGTCAAAATTGGCCACCAGTGCAAATAAACGCGGCAGCAAAACAAGAGCATAACTGAAACAACTTCAGAAGAGCTCAAGAAACGTTATCCTGGGTATCCACCATGCTGGCAATAAGCTTAGCAAGCTAACTAGCTTTGTCCTGTTTGGCGCTAAAATCCTCCAACGCTTGCTGTTGCACCAGAAAGTATGCATCTGAATGCTCCAGGGACTTCCGCAGTCCTTCTGCTTCTTGTCGCAGCACAGCTGAACGATGTCTTTCAGCTTGTAGTTGAGACTCAAGAAACCGAACTGATTCAGACAACGAGTTTGAATAGCTTGTGCAAGAGGTAGTGGCCAGTAACTCCAACACTAAACCAAGACAGGATGTGTCACTATCCTGAACCTTATCTGCATTACTTCCTTTACCATTGCTTAATAAGGCACTCTTCCCCAATATTCTGTCAGCATTCTAAAAGAAGAAACAAGCAGACACATAACAAGTTTAGCATGTATTAGTATATGAAACTCATTTCGGTGAACCAGTTCATTAGTAAGGTGGACAGGATTAAACTACCAAGTCTTCTATTGCCAAGTACTAGTACATAATAAAAGCATCAAACAAACATATATCTATGTCCTATGATAGCAATGGAATCTTAAATTAGAACAGTTGTTCTTCAGGTTTAGGCACTTGTTCTACATGAATAGAGTACAGTAAGACGCAAGAATATAATAATTAAAAATAGAAAATGAGCTCATAGAACTTACCACATTCTTGGTTCGGGACCAGTACAGAACAAGGCATTCCCAGTCATCGTCCAGTAAATGTGTCTCAGGAGAACGTAAGGGAATTTGATGAGTTTCTTTGCCGGTGAAGTACGTTTTCTTCAGGTAATTCCGATACTGCCACCAAGCATTCTTGAAGATAGCAAAGGTATTAGCATAGGTTACCTCATCCTGAGTTTCCAAATTGGTCCTTCTCTATAGAGAAAAATGGGAAAATTTGTTGTATTATAACCATCATGGAGGTAGGATGTATGGGACGAAGCAAAGTAATTGCCATGAATAACATTACTTACACATAACTCCTGTACAAACACCTGCAACTGGCATTTTCCTTCATCTTCAGTATAATATTTCCAAGATGGGAAGATACGCACATACGATTTAACAACATCAAATGCGATAGATGCTAAACTACGACTAGCTGGTTGCGCTTCCTCCACAGGAATAGGCGTACTAACTGGTGGAGTTGGGGTTCGCCGTGATAGTACTGGCCCTTTGGGCACTGGAGCTGCCTTACTAACTGCTCTTGTTTGGGAGCTCTGTGGTGGAGATGGTGATGTGTCAATAGGAACTGGGTTACTATCGGCTGGGGTTTGGGTTAGATTGGGTGAAGCTGGTTCTCTGTCCATCGTAGTAGGGGTACAATCTGCGAGACTTTGGGTTATGTGTGGTAGGGCTGGTTCATGTGCATGTACAACTAGGGTGCTATCTCCACAAAGAGGTAGCACTGTTTTATTTGAAGACCGTGTTTTTAGTCCGCTAGATACTGGCATCACCCGCTCCAATTCAAATGGCCGATAAACAGGAAACATAGTTGAATGAACAGACATTGTATGAGAGACAGATGCAATAGATAGTGTGCAAAAAAGAGGGCATGAAATAGTTGACATGTATATTGTTTAACTAAAATGGATAGCATGACATAATTTCACATATATGATGTCTATCTAAACTGGATAGCATAGCATAACACCATTCAAAGATATGATGAATAACTAAACAGGATCACATGACTTAATTCACCTACATGTTATCTAAGTAATCAGGATCGCATCATTTAATTCACATATGTGATTTATATGCTAAACAGAGGGCATTCGATATGATGTCTGAAGTAAGAACATGGTGTTGAATATTGTGTATATGATGTCTAAACTATGCAATGCAAGACACCGTATGCATGATATGAGCAGTATAACCGTGCCAAGTTAGAGCATACACCTCAGTGGGGGAATAGGACTGGTCATCTGTCTCTGAATCCATCTCTGAGGAGCTATCGGGACCCAACAAGAGATCTGCTTTGACAGGTAGCACTGTCTGCTCTGAAGGCCTTGTTTTCACTCCAGATTTTTTCCATCTCCCACCCAAATGGCTGATTCACAGAAAGAGTAGTTTAATGCACAAACATTGTCGACAAATGGAAATGTAATGAAGAAAAGGATGGGAAAGATATCATTCAAATATATGATGCCTGGTTAAACAGGATGGCATTGGACATTTCACATATATTATGGCTGGCTAAAAGACATGAGACTGCATAATTCCCATATATGATATAGAAACTAAACAGGTGGCATTACAGAACATGTCTAAACTAAGCAGGTGACATATATGATGTCAAAAGTAGGCACTACAAGGCAACATATGCATGATATGACTAACATCATCATGCCAAGGTAGAGCAAACACCTTGGGGGGTAAATAGGAGTGGTCAGCAGCGTCCAAATCCGCCTCAGAACAGATATCTTCCTCTGGATTACAATCTGGAGAGGGGTGGGGAGGGTTTGCCATTGAACCCACCATGGAGCGATGTCTGCATGACATTGTAGTGCCGCGCAAAACTCTTCTCTTTTTCTCTACATGTTCAGCATGACTGTGTACAATATCTGACATGCATACGAAAAAAATATGGTGAGATTATGTAAGGAGAGCATGCAGAAATTTAGAGTGATGGTAACAACCAGTGGATCGACGTTTTTTCGTTGAACCAAAATAGCCCTAATGGATCGACGTGAATGTATAGTAATAAGTGATGCAACAAGTGTACAACCTCTTCGCCGTAGTCGTGTCGACCTCAGCATCATTGGGTTGGTCACTGAAGCAGTTGAGGCAGAGGTAGCTGTCGGAGGTGTGGAGGAAGATCTGAGGAATCTGTAGATGGCATCCAAGGCACTGCTCTGTTGTGATGGATCGTTCTATCATTGGAGCAGCTCCGGTGAGCCGTAAGACGTCAAGGCTGAAGCAGCACAAGACAGACATTGTCAATCTCAAGTGGGATTCTAATAGCATCTCCAATAGATGATGTAAAATGGATGTAAAATTAACATCACCAAAAACCACCTGACTACAACAGATGAGGTAAAAATTGTTGACTCTGAACTTAACTATCGAAACTAAAATTTACTGTGGAATCTGAATGCTACGGTCGAAACTGAACGCAATGGTAGCAGAGAGGCACTTGACATGTAGTTTAGGGAGGGCCTGCCGTTCATCTTCAACCTGCACCCCCCAGAGCCGCCAGCCACCACTGGCCGAACCGCCGGCCCCAGCGCCCCCTCACCGCCCCGAAACAACTCGCCACCGCCGCCCCGGCCAGCCCTCTAGGCCCCCCGCCCCCACCCTGAACCCTAAGATAGATAGTGGGGTACCTCTCTGGCGAGCCCCCGTCCCTGCTGCGGGTGGTTCTTCCTTAACTCCGGCTGCCCCCCAACCCCTGAAAATCGACTGACCCAAAAGTCGATTCAGTCGACTGAAGTGTGGATTAATCGGAGTAGAGCAGCAGCATGAGCGAGGGGGAGAGCAGCAGCAGCAGCAGCTGGGCGAGCGAGCGATCGAGCGAGAGCCGGAGCAGCAGCAGCAGATCCGGCTGGTATGGCCGCCGCCGCCGAAGGGGCCTCGCACTGGGGGAGAGCCGCCATGGAGATGTCGCCCGCGGCGCCGACTTCAAGGTAGCCGCTCCATGGGGGTGCGGGATGGAGCACCATCGGCGCCGGGAGGTCGAGTTAAGGAGAAGGTGCGATGTGATGAGTGTACAACCTCTTTGGTGGCGCCGAGTAGGCCTCGGCCTCATCCGAGGAGTCGGTGAGGATGCTGCGGTTCCGGTGGAGCAGGTTAAGGCGGCGCTGTGGGGATGGAGCAGCCGCGATAGACGAGGCGATCATTGGAGCAGCTCCTTGGAGGTGGAGGACGGGGCGGCTAAACCGGCAGGACGGCGAGATGGACGACGGATCCTCATTCGGGGAGGTGGACGAGGGACGTCGAGTTGTTGCGGTGGACGACAATGTCGGGGAAGAGGCTCCGGCTGGGCAGCGGTGACATGGCAGACGGAGGAGGGTGGGGTTTTGCGGCTAGAGCGGAAAGGTTATGGCGGCCTGGGATTTCGAATGGCGAAAAGGGGGCGATGGGAGGGGGTAAAGCATGACTTAGGAATGCACTTGTCCAAAATGTAGGGTGTGTTACAAAAGTACCCCCCACCGATTTGAACTAGCGGCCCTTTCGGCTCAGGGTTAGAAGGGGGATTTAGCGTGTCGGGATTTGGCAGCTGGAGGGAGTTTTCGCGTGTGTTGTAATTTCGGGATAGCAAGGCGCAGGTTGTGAAGGCGCCAGTTTTGGGAGCATGATATCTGAATTTTCAGGATATAACAAGACGCGGGTTGAATTTTAGGGACAAGCCTAACATGTAGTAATATTGTACTTGTACGTACCAAATCAATTTGCACTTCCCTCAACCAAAAAGAAAAGAAAAAAATAAAACTATTCACACCACACAAAGAGAGAGTCTTGCCCCGTTTTACTATAGAAATGCTATTCAAAGCTACTCCCTCCTTCCATCTATATAGAGCCTAATGCATTTTTCGATGCTAACTTTGACCAAACATTAGAGCAATGATATATGACATGCAACTTACACAAAGCACACCGTTAAATTCGTCTGTGAAAGGTTCTTTCAATGATATAATTTTCACGTTGTGCATGTCATGTACTATTAATCTTGTCAATAGTCAAAGGCGGTCTTAAAAATCTCATTACGCCCTACATAGATGGAAGGAGGGAGTATGAATCCATGTTATGTCCGATTAAACATTTCGCTTGCTGTATAATGCATGTAACCTAGTCATACCAACATTTTAGTGCATTCCAAATGTCTATACTACCGCTGCAATTCGAACTAAATTTGAATTCGTTTCTCTATTTCAATAAGAATCTACAATCATGATTGTTGCCAACTTCAACCATCATAGTTTCCTTGCTATCCGCCAGATATAAATCAGACGGCCTATAATGCAGGATGGCAGGCACACCATCATCAACAACTCCGTTTTTATAAGAGTAGAGATAAAATATATTAAATGTAGTATACCATGTTCATAACCACACCATGTGTATCACCGTTATATATATTCACACATCCGTCGGTTTGAAACACTATGATAAATTCTTCAAATATCCGAATTCGCTTTTTATAATGAAGTATATGTGATCTCTATTCGGCTTCTACACCCACACAACCCTCTTATCTTTGTAGCTAGCGCTAACTTTCTCTTGTGCATGCACACGCCCGCATCCCTCTTGCCCTCCCTCAGCATTCTCTAGCTCCATCGCGCAAATTCGTCTTTTCACTTTAGGTCGTTCACCCATGGTGTGTGTAGGCCCCCCAACTCCTTTACGGCACACATCGATCGATATGCCTCTCTAGCCAGGTGTGCCTAGCACAAACACAAGCTTCCCCTCTTCTCTTGTCATCGTCTATGCCTCACTCCCACCACTCTTTTCATCGTTCTCGTACTCGCACACTCCTCCCCCTCGATATAGTATGCCTCTTGTACCACCTCCTACATGTATCCCTCTCTCTCTATCCTTCTCCTCGTGCCTCATTTGCTTCTAACACACACATGCATGTATACCGATTGATCTCCCAACATATACCTAGATCGACTTTAACTACCCGCCCATCGATCGATGTACCTCACAAGTTATGTCTCTCCTTTCTCTTACAAAGGGCGATTGATCTTCCTGTGTAGTTACGTCTGCTTACCACAGCCACATCGTCCCCCCCCTCATCATTTGTGCATGCCTCCTGACCTGTCTCTCACACGCACGTGCACAGACAACAAGCAGCCATCTCCTCTCTTATTGATATTGCGGCCGTGCCCTCCGTTTGTCTAGCAAGCCTATCCCACCATTTATTAGAAGCAACTCCACTACCATCCCCTCCAACACACTAGCTCTGTCTCTCTTCCAACCTTATTCATCTCATGCACATATGCATGGATGTCAATCGATCTCCCTTAATACATGAGGCAGATCGATCTCCTTAATACATGAGGTAGGCCTCTCTCCTCCTCCACACATATACCAGCCATTGTACCTCTATAGTTAATTGGGCCTCCCTCTTCCCCCACCACACACTGATAGTTGAGCGCTGCAGGTAGGTATCCATGCCACAGAGACAAACTGCACAGGTCCCATCTCACGTTCCAGTAGGCCAGCCACTCTATATCTTTGACGTGGGCACACACAAATTTGATGGCACTCTTTATCGATCGTGTGCGCGCACACACACACACACACATCATCCCTCTCTTCGATTCTATGGACACCTCAAGGCGATGATACCTCCACTCTCTTCTCGTGGATCGTCCCCTCTATATATATATGTTATATCCAGGACTCTATTTCACACACATTGCATATGTTAAAATTTTGATTGACCCCCCCCCCCAAAAAAAAGCTCTCAAGAACCCACACACTATATCTCTCTAGGTTTGTATCTCTCTCACACAACCCCACGTAGGTGGTGTACGTATACAAGAATAGAATAGGTGCACCGTGCACGTACTCACGCTTCGTGCCCAGCCACACCCGCGCGGGTACACGGTGGAGCTCATTTCTCCACAGAAGCTGAATTTGTTTTTGAAACATCAAGTGGCTAGAGACTCGAAAACTTATTTGCCCATTAGTGACTTGTCAGGGCGGTGGATTTTAGTTTGTACGATAATGCTGCATCCACCTAAAGTAAGAAAGTTCTTACGTAAACTTCCTAGTAATTCCCTCTTCGTAGGTGCAGCATTACTCCTAACATTTGTAATATCAGTTTGAAACTTGTAATATTGCCGTGTCCTATTCCTGCGTTTTCAAAATCCTTCGAATCAAATAGGTCCGGAGTTGGTGATGATGTTGTGCCTCCCATCTTTCACCAATAGCCGTCGGATCTAGATCTGACGCATACAAACCAAGCTTCTCCATTTTTGCAAAAAGATGCCCGCACTTGTTCCTTATTTACAAACAACTCCTTATCTCTCACAATCAGCCTCATATCCTCCCCACCACATCTAGGAGTAGAAGGCCGTGGAAAAATCTGGCGCGATGGCCGCTGTCGGAGCCATCCACCCCCAATCTTGGTGTTTCGTGCAATGCACAGGCATCTACGCACGGGAAATTATGTCGAACAGGGCTAGTTGTAAGCAGGCTAGCTCTACAGCCATGATGATAGTGACTGCAGATGGTGAGGCTGACTATGGTATGCCGAACACGGCGCCTATACTCAGGTGTCATCTCCGGCACAGGGTCTTGTCACTTCACTATGAGGAGCAGCACGTAATAATTTGACCAACGGGTAGTACAGTGCTAGTACTCCTACTACTACATTGGTAGTACTACTAGTAGTACTAGTAGCACCACCATCTGGATTTAGGAGTACTACCACGTCCATCTGGATTTTATTATTTGATAGGAATCTTAACATCATACGTATCATTATCAAGCGGCATCAACTGCACAGGCCGAGACCTCCGTCGTGCCGGCGCCAGTCATCAGGGTCACGGCAAAGAAGATAGGGGAGATCAAACCGCTCCTTGACTCTTGGGTTCTTTGTAATGATGTTATTAGTTGAGTCAAGAATGGGCTTGAACGAACCTTCCATGCTAGCCGAGGTGATGACGTCAAACCGATCAATGAGTTCCTCCACCACGTCATCTTTCAGATCGGGGCAAGAATAACGGGGTCATTTCCGGCCTGTTCCCTCCATGGAGAAGACGATCGAACAATGGCAGAAGAAAGGGTGAAGGGCTGAAGGAAAATGGAGGAGGGAGAGGAAGAGCATGCGACATCAGTTCCAAATCGAGAGGGAAAGGCGAAGAGTCGGTGGACGGTTGCGAGTTTGCCACGGTTCACGAAGAGGCGCCCCGGCCTACACGTCCGTTCGGAAATACTCCTACTACTCGTTGTCGTCTTACTGATATGTTGGAACGGGACCACATGTCAACGAAACATGGTGTGTAATTTCTCGTGCAAAATGCGATCGGGCCGCGTTGGCCCGAGGTGCCGCATTAGTTATCGACCTTTATTTTTTTAATGGCGTGCCGATCAGTTTTGAAGCACGACTAACTGGTACAATACATGGAGAGGATGATAGCAGGGACCCGCCAAGGTCATGGCAGTACGCAAGGAAGTGCCTCCTTATTTCAAGCCAATAAAAAAATGGCTCCTCCTAGTGGATTTCTGACATCTGGGTCCCATGCCATTGTCAACGTAGTCAATAAACGAGAAAATTGCACAACGAGTGACTGACACCAGGGACCCAGCAGCTCGCCCAGTTATTTTTGTTTTGGGTTAATTTGATAAATGCCACTCCAAATCTGGTGTATCCGAGAAATGCCACTGCAATTTCCAAACTTTGAAAATGCCATTTCATGCCATTTCTAGTGGCATTTTTCGAAGTCTGGAGTGGCGTTTTTCAAAGTTTGCAAACTGCAGTGGCGTTTTTCAAAGTTTGCAAAAATTGCAGTGGCATTTTTCAAAGTTTGGAAATTGCAGTGGCATTTTTATGAATCGCCATAATTGGAGTGGCATTTATCTAATTTGTTTTTAAGACGGAAGCAGGGTGTCAATTGGGCTGTGCGGGACACTCTGGCCTGTCTAGACAACCTTTTCTTTTATGTTTACCACAGACCAGCCCAGTAGTTTTTTTTCTTTCTGAAAATGGCTAGCCCAGTTCTTTTGTGATTTGTCAAGTAAGTCGCTTTATCAGGCCTGTTGGGCTACAAATCTTTCAAGACGAGGAGAGCTTCATTGGGCTGGCCGAGAAAATGGCCTATCAGTAATGAGAAATGGGCTGTATATTTTTAAAACACATCAAACCGGCAATTATTTTCAAATATCTTTTTTTCATTTTGAGATTTTAAATTGCATTGATTTTTATGCGTGGACAATTTATTGGATTTTATATTGATATACATTTATTTTCATAATCAGTCTGAATGTCACTGGAAATTTCGGGATTAAAAATAGTTCAGACCGCACCGACATATGCAAAATTTTGTATAATTTTTTAACCGTGGCCACAATATGGGCTGTAATGCTAACATAAAGAATATGGGCTCCAAAAAACCCGTAAGAATTAGCAAATGGGCTGTAAATTATTTGAAATAATGGCAGATGGGATGTATGTTGTTTTCCACAGATTTGAGGCTTTCCACAGATGGCCTGTATACTGTTGGATGTCCATCCAACGACTGTCATGCTTCTTCAATCTCTGCTCTTCCTGCTCCAGCCACTCAAACAAGCGCCGGCGGGACTGCCTGCTCCCTCCTCCCCGCGGCCTGCTGTGCTGCCGCGCAGGCCTCACCGCCCCACCGTACTCCCATCGCTGGCCTAGACATCCCTCTACTCACACACACCTGCTGTTATTCTCCGGCGACGGCAGACGAACCAGTAAACCCTCGTATAGTCGTACTCCCCTCCGCGTTGGAAACAAAAACAATGGCCGAGTCTTCCCTGCCTCCGTGTCGTTCCCTTCCTAGGCCTCGCCGTTGTCCACCGCCCTCGTGCTCTCGGCGTGGCGTGGTCAGCGTGGTCAACGACCGACATGCATCTGAAGTGGACTGTACGTGGAGAGGCTGACAGCTGGGTCCACGGCCGCACGCAAGGAAATGCCTCCTTATTACGCGCAAAATAATGATTTCCTCCACCTGACATCTGGGACCAACCGAAATAGCCTCTGTATTTCACAAAAAAACGTTGCCGCCGCTGACAGCTCGGACCCACCAGCTATATCTTCGCACGCAAGGAACTGCCTCCTTATTACGCACAAAAAAATGAATACTCCCCCTGCTAGCTGGGACCCAGTATAGTGGGCATACTAAGTTGACGGGGACGAAGGGCTTTGTCAACTTAGTCAATATGCACGATTCTAGCTTGACTGACCATACGATGTCCATCCAACGGCCGTAGTGCTTCTTCAACCTCTGGTCTTCTTGCTCCAGCCGCCCAAAGCAGCGCCGGTCGTGCCACCCGCTCCTGCCTCCCGTGGCCGGCTGTGCTGCCGCGGAGGCCTCACCGCCCCCATACTACTCCCACCGCTGGCCAGGCCATCCCTCCACTCCACTCACCCACACCCCCTGTTATTCTGCGGCGACGGCAGCGCAGCCGAACCAGTGAACCCTCGTACTCCTCTCCGCGTGGGCATCAACTGCCGTGTCTTCCCCGGCTCCGCGTCGTCCCCTTCCTAGGCCTCGCCGTCGTCCACCACCGTGGTGCTGTCGGCACGGTGTGGTCAATGTGGTCAACGACTAGATTCCATCGGAAGAATACTATACGTGGAGAGGCTGACAGCTGGGTCCACGGCAGCCGCAAGGAAGTGCCTCCTTATTACGCAGAAAATAATTATTCCTCCACCTGACAGCAGGGACCCACCGGACGCCCACCAGTATATCGCGAAAAAAACGTTTGCCCCTGACTACTGGGACCCACCCGACGGGCCACCATATTTCGCGAAAAAAACATTCCCCCTGTTGTCAGCTCGGACCCACCGGAAGTGCCTCCTTATTACGCACAAAAAATCAATACCCCCTGCTAGCTGGGACCCACCTTGGTGGGAGGCTGACTTGTGGGCCTACTAAGTTGACGGGGACGGAGGGCTTTGTCAACTTAGTCAATATGCACGATTCTAGCTCCAGTGACCATACGATGTCCATCCAACGGCCGTAGTGCTTCTTCAACCTCTGGTCTTCTTGCTCCAGCCGCCCAAACCAGCGCCGGTCGTGCCTTGTGCTCCTACCTCCCGTGGACGGCTGTGATGCGGCGGAGGCATCACTGCCCCTACTACTCCCACCGCTGGCCAGGACATCCCTCTACTCACCCACACCCCCTGTTATTCTGCGGCGATGGCAGCCTCACACCGCAGCGAACCAATGAACCCCCGTACTCCTCTATGTGTGGGCATCCACTGCCGCGTCTTCCCCGGCTCCGCGTTGTCCCCTTCCTAGGCCTCGTCGTCATCCACCGCACTGGTGCTCTCGACGCGGCGTGGTCAACGTGGTCAAGGAACGGCTTCCATCGGACATGGACTGTACATGGAGAGGATGACAGCTGGGTCCACGACCGCAGCAAGGAAGTGCCTCCTTATTACGTGCAAAATAATTATTCCTCCACCTGACAGCGGGGACCCACTGGACGGGCCACCGTATTTCGCCCCCCTGACTGTTGGGACCCACCAGCTACATCTTCGCACGCAAGGAAGTGCCTGACAGTCGGGACCCACCTGGTCGAAGCGTGTGTAGCGTTGTCATTCTGGTCGCGAACGTGTACGTACATATATACCGATGGATGTAGCGGCGCGCACGTGTCGTAGTAGAGGCGGCCAGGGTGCAAGAAAGAAAATACAGCCACATATGTGTACATACGGGCGGGGTCTCGGACGCCTACTCACGCATACGTACGGCCAGGGCTCGTGTACATGGCTGGGTCGGAACAGAGAAACAACGTCGTCGTCGTGTTCATGGGGAGGCAATGGAATGCGTCGTCTTCATGGGGAGGCAACGGAATGCATCATGTTCATGGGGAGGCAACGGAATGCGTCGTGTTCATCGGGAGGGCTTGGACGGAACAGGCCATGGAAACGAGGCCTGGCGTACCGCAGAACGGAGGAAACGGCCTTGTGTTCGACCGGCCACATTTGAAACGAGATCCTGTTCATCGGGAGGGGTCTGGCATACCGCAAAACGGAGGAAACGGACCTCCTACGGTCGAAACGGGGGTCCTGTTGATCGGGAGGGGTGTTGTGTACCGCAAAACGGATGAAACGGATTTGTGTTGGAGCGCTACGGTCAAAACAGGGGTCCTGTTCATCGGGAGGGGTGTGGCGTACTGCAAAACGGGACTCCATGGGATACTGTTCATCTCCACCGTCGACCCCCTCCAGCGTCCACGAGCTACTGTTCATCCACCGTCGACCTCTTCCAGCCTCCACCTGCGACTGTTCATCCACGGGCTCCTGTTCATCCAGCCTCCACCGCGCGCTACTCCACTGGCTACTGTTCAACCAGCCCTCTCCACGGGCTCCTGTTCAACCACCCCTCCACGGGCTACTGTTCATCCTGCCCTCCACCATCTACTATTCATCCTGCCCTCCACGGGGTGGTCCTGTTCATCCAGCCCTCCACGGGGTCCTGTTCATCCAGCCCCAACCGGCTCGA
>NC_041392.1:105291134-105298099 GCF_002162155.2 Triticum dicoccoides
AACATCGATCGGCTTTAGTTAGCAGCAGTAGCGAAGGAATCACTCAATCGGGTTTAGTTAACAGCCATCGATCGATCACTTGGGTTCAGTAACGCGTAGCCTGCAGTGCAATCGCTCGAGTTCAGTTAGAGCCCAACTTAAAGTGCGTTATATCGACTAGAGGGGGGTGAATAGGCGATTTTTATGAAATTCTTCACTGAGGAATTTGCCGGTGAGGAAATTCCTTAGCGAAGAACTACTAGCAGCGGAATAAGTACTCAAAGGTAAACATAACAGAATACAAGCATAGTCATCATGATGAAATGAAGACAGGCACAGAGTACAGGAAGCGTAATCACAGGATAACACAGGATGAAGACAAACAGACTGAAGAAATGGAACTGAGGAAATTGAGAAAGTCTTCAGTCAAAGTCTTCAAACACAGATATGAACAAACATACAGCACAGTTATGAGGAAATGAAAGAGTTGAGGAAATAGAACCAGTAAGCTCGGTGAAGACAATGATTTGGTAGACCAGTTCCAACTGCTGTCTCAGTTGTACGTCTGGTTGGAGCGGCTGAGTATTTAAACTCGAGGACACACAGTCCCGGACACCCAGTCAAGGACACTTAGTCCAAGACACCTAGTCCTCACCGTATTCTCCTTGAACTAAGGTCACACAGACCTCGTCCAATCACTCGTGGTAAGTCTTCAAGCGACTTCCAAACCTTCACAAACTTGGTCACTCGACGATCCACAATTCCTCTTGGATGCTCTAGACCATGACGCCTAACCGTCTGGAAGAAGCACAGTCTTCAAAGGTAACAAGCGTCGGATCCACTCAGGATCAATCTCTTCAGTGATGCTCAATCACTTGGGGTTTGTAGGTGTTTGGGTTTTGGGTTTTTGGTTTTTCCTCACTTGATGATTTTCGCTCAAAGTCCTCGGAGGATGGGTTGCTCTCAAATGACAAGTGTCAGTTTCTCTCGGAGCAGCCTCAACCAGCTAGTGGTTGTAGGGGGCGGCTATTTATAGCCTAGGGAGCAGCCCGACATGATAAGACATAAATGCCCTTCAATGATATGACCGTTAGGTGGATAGATATTTTGGAACAGCTGGCGCATAGCACAGCAACGGTCGGAATTTTGAGTACCAAAATCCTCAGGGCTATCATGTTCCTCACTGTGTAGGCAATCCGCATTGGCGAATTCCTAACTCCTCAGTCAGGACAAATTCCTCAGAGACCAAAAGAACTTCATCTCTGTCACTGAAGAAATTGACTGAACTGTATGAGATTTTCAATGGCCTCACTCGAAGGGATTGGTAGGTGTAGGATTTTGAGTTGAGCATCACATGGAAATTTTTCCTTAGTATTTCCTTGACCCCCTTTAACAGTACAGTGTTTCCTATGACTCAAGAAATAGAAAAACAAAACTATGAAAATGAAAGTCTTCAAGCTTCATATTTCTCGCATGAATATCAAGTCTTCACGGACACACCAATTTCTTCACTTTCAAAGTCTTCATGAAAGTCTTCAGAAATACCAAAATCTTCAGTGGAAGATATTCATTTTTAGGGGTCGACTTTTCCTGTAAATATCAAACTCCTCATAGACTTATAGACATGTGTACACTCACACACACATTAGTCCCTTAACCTATAAGTCTTCAGTACACCAAAATCACTAAGGGGCACTAGATGCACTTACAATGTCCCCTTTTTGGTGATTGATGACAATATAGGTTAAGTTTTCAATGGGGATAAACATATGAAGTGTAAATACTGATATTGAGGAATTTGATTGCAAGATATAGAAGAACTCCCCCTAAAGATGTGCATATTGAGGAATTTGCTTTTGAAGCAATGCACACTTGAAGAGTTGAATCATGGAGATCTCCCCCTATATCTTGTAATTCATACATGCATTTAACATATAATATGAAGAATTTGAAATGCATGATGAAATATTGTGCCTGATGAAATTCAGCATGCGTGCAATAATATCAACGAGGAATAAGCATGCAGAATAGTGCATCAAGAGTGTCAGAGCACAATGCATCAAAAGTATCAGAGCACCATCAGGTTTAAGATTACAACTCGATCCAATAAAGTTTCAGAAGAACGAGAGTTGTAACTTAGCAAAAAAACGTCGTATATGGGCGATAAAATAGACCCGCTTGAAGACTAACTCAAATTTCTCCCCTTTGTCATCAAATGACCAAAAGGATCAAAACTGAGGACTAACGCCCCTGAAGATAATCAAGTTGATGAAGGAGCGCCAGCGTTGTTGGGGTCGTTGGTTGATGTAGGGCCTACCGCAGTGTCGTCTGAATCTTCATGTTCATCAGTGTCGCGTGATGAAGAATATGAGCTGGCCACCAGTGAAGGAACCTTGACCTTCTTGAATTTCTTCGGTGGAGGTGCAGACCAGTCAAAATCTTCATTAAGACCCATGTTCTTCAGATCTTCTTCACCATACAGATGTGACATGATTGCCCAGGTGCGACCGAAGACTTGATGGAGGTATTAGTGGTTTTTCTTCACTGCATTGTGTGTGGCAGTCATGTTGTGAAGAAGTGAACCAAACTGACGCTTAACCCATTTGTGATTTTGATCCACCTTCTGGTGAAGACTTAGCAGAAGTTCACGGTCTGTCATCACGCGCGGAGCAGTGGCTTGAGGAGTGGACTTGGGAGCATTGGCAGAGTCATGTGTGGCAGAGTCATCATTGGTGGAATAAGATGCCGCTTTGCGAAACTGACCATCCAATGGACGAATGCCTTCATCAATTACAGCTGGTGCCTTGCCCTTTCCATCAACTGAGGAATATATCTACTTGAGGACTTCAATTGGGGGCAAGTAGCTGAGATGATTCTGGAAATCAGCTTTGTAGTTGAGTGAAGACCTTGTCCTGAGGAATCTCATGATCCAAGGTGCATAAGGCTTCAGCTCAAACGGAGACAGTCCAACATTGGCCATAGTCCTCATGAAGAAATCGTGATAGTTGACAGGAATGCCATGAACGATGTTGAATACCAGATTCTTCATGATGCCAACAATTTCCTCATCAGATGAGTCATGGCCTTTGATAGGAATGATTGTCCTCGTAAGAATATGATAGACAGTTCTGGGCACGTACAACAATTCCATCACGAGGAATTTTGTTCGTGGTGCCTGACCTGGTTTCAAAGGCTTCATCAGCACTTGCATGTAATGATGTGTGAGCTCAGGTTCACTGTAGATGCAGCGAGCTTCTTCAAGGGGAGGACTGAGTGGTAGAGCACGAAGCAATTCAGAGGCTGGTGCAGTGTAGTGAGTGTTTTCAGACATCCAGTCCAGCACCCATGAATTCACATCTTCAGCATTTCCGGTGATGTGCAGCGTTGCATAGAATTGAAGAATCAGTTCTTCATTCCAATCGCAGATGTCAGAGCAAAAATTGAGCAGTCCATCGTCATGAAGAACACTGAGGACTGGTGCGAAGCACGGCAGAGATTCCATATCCACGTGAGGAATATGCTCATGGTAGAAAATCTTCTCCTTGTTGAACAGCACTGAGGAATAGAAATTGGCTTGACTAGCAGTCCAGAAACGCCTCTTCCTAATGCAAGCGGAGTCATATGGGTTATAATCTTCGAAGAATACGTGCTCGCCGAAGCAATCATCAGCCTTGAACTTTTGCTTGCGTGAGAATGGATCCTTTGGCTTTGGCAGAGGAGTGTCAGTGAGTTGCATCACGACCTCAGGAATCTCAATCGCAGGTTCTTCAGGCTGAGAAATTTCTGGTTCTTCCTAAGTGGCAGTCAGCGTAGTGGGTTGTTCAGCAGCACCAGTTTCTTCAGCGCTAGTGGCTGGAATTTCCTCATGGACAGATGCAGTGGGATGAGTTTCTTCAGAGCCCATGTGCACAGTTTGTGTGAGGGACTGAGGAATTTGCTGTAGAGGGGTGAACATTGGAGAGTTTGGATGCTGACTTTCCCAGAATTCATCACTGATTACGGGTGTGGAGCAGCCAATGTCCACATCTTCATCTTCCATTTCTTCAACGCCAGCCTCTTTAGCTGTGAACTGAGGCATGGGCGAGGAGATGATAGGTGTTGAAGGGATCGCATCCACTTCAATTTCTTCATCCAACGGTTTAGACGAAGTAGCGGAAGGAGTTTCTTCATCAGATCCGCTAGGGATCACATATTCTTCATCAAAAGGAACAAGGTCCTTTGATGGCCTGGTTGAGATGGGAACGTCATCAATCGGATGTGCAAATGAACTTGTCATAGGCTTCATTTTCTTCGGAGCTGAAGAATCTGAAGCAGCTGATGCTTTCCTTTTCTTCACTGCAGCATACTCTGCAGCCTTGATCTTCTTCACATCTGATGCAGATGGAAGGATTGGAGTTGAAGTTGGTGCAGGAGCAGCTCAGGAATCTGGTTGATTTTCTTCAGGCACAACTGATGTAGTTGCCCTGAGTTCTTCAGTTTCTTCAGGCACACCACTAGTGGGTGCCCTGGCAATTTCTTCAGTGGCTGGAATGCAGTCATCAGCCCTAGAACTCACATTTTGTTCAGCAGCCTGATTGTCATCAGCGGTGCTGGCATGTTCTTCAGTCGGCTGAGCAGATGCTTCAGCCTGAGGAATTTCCTGTTGCATTGGGGCAGCAACATTTGAAGTGAATTGTTCAGTTATCTTTACAAATCTAACTTTGGCTCCTTGCCAATCAGCATAGTAGGCTTTGAAGTCATCGCTGAGGGTTTTGATTTCAGATTGGATTTTTACAACTTCATCAGTTGTCATAGTGACAACGTTGTTCTTCAGATATTTCTCCTTTCTGTACTGGGCCTTCTTGATCTGCCTGGCCTGGTCATACTTCCACTTCTCCTCTTGGATGAAGTGAGTCAGCATGTGATTTTAACCAGGTGTCAGCTTGAAGTCAGGCATAGGAGTACTTGGGTCCTTGTGCCAGAGATCAATGTAGTCGAGGATCAGCTTGGGATCCAAAAGCAGTGGCATAGGTGTGCCTTTGGCTCTAGCGGCCCTAACTTGTCTGTCTCTGATGATTTCTGCAAGTTCATCATCATCAGCTTCATCTTCTTCAGACGACACTTGGAAAGCGACTTGCTTCTTTTGAGGACTTGGGCGTGGACCTCGTCCAGCAGTGGCCTTGGTCTTCAGCAGAGTGGGGCCAGATGAAGAATTTGGTGCAGCTGAGGAGCTTGCTGAGACACCAGAGGCAATGGAGATGCCTGCAGTCCTTTGGCACGAGGCCAGATGCGCAGGTGCTGAGGACTTTGTCGGAACAGGTGAGGACTTTGGAGGAGGTGCTGAGGATTTTGAAGGAGCAGCTTGAGGGATTGGTCGTGAGGACCTTGAAGAGTCTGGTCGTGAGGGCGCAGCTAAGGAACTTGGCCGTGAGGGCACTGTTGGTGAAGCACTTGGCTTATGAGTAGGCTTCTTAGGCATGGATTTCCTCGAATTGACAGAGGCCTCTGCAGAGGCAGCAGCAGCCACAGCAGAGTCTTCATTGAATTTCCTCACTGCTTCTCTGGCTTGCTTGGCCAGCTTGGCTTGGCACTTGGCCCATTCATTAGGATAGTCCTCACCGCGCTTGAGGCTGGTGGGATCAGCAATTTGGCCAGGTGCCAGTGGATCTCTTTGGAATGGAGGATTGAGTGCAAATTTCTTCATATACTTAGGAGTGACATATCTGTACTCCCTCCATTCTCTTGCCCATCTCCTCTCTATCTTCTGAATGCGCACTTTGCGCTCATTCTTGGTTTCCTCAGTAGGTGTGCAGTACCCAGCATATATGTCATCAGGGATTTCAAACGTTGTATTTACCTCAGGCCTATTTCCTCCCTTCTGTGGCTTCTTACCGTCAGCCATTTTCTTCAGTTGAGGAATTTGAATAATTGAATTCTTTGAAGTATGCAACTTTTCTTCGAGGAACGCTGCAAATGAGTTAAGTTGATGAGAACCTAGTGATTCAGCAGCGGACATGTGTACCTGTGAACAGAGTATAGTTGCGAGGAATTTGGAGAGGTCATATGCGTTCTCAGAAGGTTTTTCAAAAAGAACAAGTTTGAGGAATTTGACCAGATGAGTCTTGAAGATTTTCACTAAGCGTTCTTTGTCTTAGGTTCCAGAGTTGTATAGATCGAAGATCCACACAATTTAGGAATCTTGAAGAAAAATGATGCTTAGAGAAATGAATCAAGAACAGATGACATGTGAGGTGTTTAGTGTGTGAAGATTTGAAGAATAAAGCACCTTTGAAGATTTTGTAGAGAAACTTCGAATCAAAGAGGGCAGTAAAAGTAACTTTTAATTAACCTGAATGAAGAACACGACGAACAGTGGAGTTCATCGGTGCAGATCTTCCACGCCCTAACTTGGCGGAGGAAGACGTCTACGGCGGCGGCGAAGGTGAAGATTCCATGGTCGGTGCGAGTACGACGACAACGAGGTCGAGGTAGTGAAGCTCTTCCTCACCGGCGATGATGGAGTAGCGGCGGCGCTAGGGTTTGGGAAGCTCGAGTGGGAGAGAGAGATCGAGCGGAGTAAAGGAAGTGAGGAAGGGATGAGGGGGTATTTATAGTAGCAGTGAAAAACTGTTCGCCCGAAGATTTGGGACGAACGTGCCCCTGACCCTTCTCCTTCGCACGACATGCGTCACCCACGTACTGTGTAGTGGAGATCGTGTAAGATAGTGGGTGAATTAAAAATTTATCGTGGGATGCGGAACGATTTGAGCGGCAAAACCGAAAATTTGGATAAGCTTAGTTTTAAAGTTCTGTTCGCAATTTCTTCAGCTGACAAGGACACAGTGAAGATTTTGAACGAGTTTCAAATAGAACGCACATGAAGAATTTGTGAACAGACTGGGTTGAGTATAGCATAGAGGGGAAGGGTCCGATCACATTCACTTAGCAGAAAACCAACTTGAAGAAATAGCAATAAATGAATGCTGTAGAGGACATAAACTCATATA
>NC_041392.1:105298813-105400283 GCF_002162155.2 Triticum dicoccoides
AATTTGAGGAATTTCAACTTTTGGTGGTGGCGTGACCCACCGTATAAGAATGATGATTTCAGACACCGCGTACAATTATCGTAGGGTTCTGAGAATCAAATTCTTCATTAATTTCTTCACACTAAGAGTGTTATTCTTCATTGATTGAAGTAAAACGTTTCTTCATGTGTTGCACATCTAAGTCATCAATTTTGCATAAGTGTTAGGATGAGTGTCCTTTTCACAAAACATTCGAAGATTCTAGGATATTTAGCTCACACCGCAACTTTCTAAATCTCTTCTCATCCAAGGGCTTTGTGAAGATATCGGCTAGCTGTTCTTCAGTCTTCACATGCTCAATAGAAATGTCGCCCTTCAACACATGATCACGAAGAAAATGATGTCGAATCTGAATGTGCTTTGTCTTCGAGTGCTGAACTGGGTTGTGAGCAATCTTGATAGCACTCTCATTGTCACAGAAGAGAGGTACATTCTTCATGTTGACGCCGTAGTCCATGAGAGTTTTCTTCATCCATAGCAATTGGGCATAGCAAGAACCAGCGGCAATGTACTCAGCTTCAATAGTAGATAGTGATACGCAGTTCTGTTTCTTCGAGGACCAACAGACCAAAGATCGTCCAAGGAAATGACATGTACCAGATGTTGACTTGCGATCCACACGATCACCAGCATAGTCAGAGTCAGAATATCCACCAAGATCAAAAGCCGAGCCCTTGGGGTACCATAATCCAAGTGTTGGTGTGTGAGCTAGATATCGAAGAATATGCTTCACAGCCTTATGGTGTGATTCCTTTGGTGCAGCTTGAAATCGGGCACACATGTAAACACTAAGCATTATATCTGGCCTAGATGCACATAAGTATAATAAGGAACCTATCATGGAGCGGTATACCTTATGATCGAAGTCAATACCATTTTCATCAGTGCACACATGGCCATTTGTGGGCATAGGAATTTTGACGCCTTTGCAATCTTGCATGTCGAACTTCCTCAGTACATCCTTGAGGTATTTCTCCTGAGATATGAATATGCCATTGTGTTGTTGACGAATTTGAAGACCTAAGAAAAATTTCAACTCTCCCATACTAGACATTTGATATTCTTCACTCATCATATAGGCAAATTCATCACTATAACGTTGGTCAGTACAACCAAAGATAATATCATCAACATATACTTGGCACACAAACAATTCACCATCATAAGATTTAGTGAAAAGAGTAGGGTCGAGTGAACCGGGTTTGAAGCCTTTCTTCATGAAGAGTTCCTTCAAAGTATCATACCAAGCCTGTAAGGCCTGCTTGAGGCCATAGAGGGCCTTGTTGAGTCTGAAGACTTTGTCAGGATTCTTTGGATCTTCAAAACCTGGGGGTTGAGCAACATATACTTCTTCCTCAAGATTACCATTAAGGAATGCACTTTTCACATCCATTTGATATAGAGTGATATCATGATGGTTAGCATAAGCAAGTAATATGCGAATAGCCTCAAGTCTAGCAACAGGTGCAAAAGTTTCATCGAAATCAATTCCTTCAACCTGTGTGTAGCCTTGAGCTACAAGCCGTGCCTTATTCCTCACAACAAGGCCATTTTCATCTTGCTTGTTGTAGTAGATCCACTTTGTGCCGATGATATTGTGCTTGCGAGGATCTGGACGTTTGACCAGTTCCTAGACATTGTTGAGCTCGAACTGATGTAATTCTTCTTGCATGGCCTAAATCCACTCAGGCTCCAGAAATGCTTCATCTACCTTAGTGGGCTCTGTAATAGAGACAAAAGCATACTGCCCACAAAAGTTAGACAAATGTGAAGCTTTTGAGCATGTGAGAGGACCTGGCGCTTTGATGTTATTGATGATCTTTTCAACTTGCACTTCTTTTGCAATGCGAGGATGAGCTGGTTGTCGTTGAAGAGTTTGATCAGTGTTTTCTTCAGCACCATTTTTTTCAGGTGCATTAGCTCGATGTTCTTCATGTTCTGGAATGAATTCTTCAGCAGATTCTTCAGTAGGAATGACATCCTCAGTAGCCTTGAACTTGATAGTTTCCTCAGGTGCTGGTTCATCTATCACAGTAGGTAGGTGCTCTCTTTGCGAGCCATTAGTTTCATCGAACCACACATCTACAGTTTCAACAACTTTGTGAAGAACATTGTTGAAGACTCTGTAGGTGTGCGAGTCCTTTCCGTAACCAAGCATAAAACCTTCATGTGCTTTCGGTGCAAATTTTGAGTTGTGATGAGGATCTCTAATCCAACATTTAGCACCGAAGACTTTGAAATAACTTACATTGGGTTTCTGATCAGTGAGGAGTTCATAGGCAGTCTTTTTGAAGAATTTGTGAAGATATACTCTGTTAATGATGTGGCACGCAGTATCAATTGCCTCAGTCCAGAAACGGCGAGGCGTTTTGTATTCATCAAGCATAGTGCGAGCCATCTCAGCAAGAGTCCTGTTCTTGCGCTCCATGACGCCATTCTGCTAAGGAGTGTAAGGAGCAGATAACTCATGAGTAATACCAAGTTCATCAAGATAGTCATCGAGACCAGAATTCTTGAACTCAGTGCCATTGTCACTTCTGATGTGCTTGATCTTCACACCAAAGTTGGTTGAAGCCCTCGAGGAAAAATGTTTGAAGACTTCCTGCACTTCATGTTTGTAAGTAACAAGGTGTACCCATGTGTAAAGAGAATAATCATCAACAATAACAAAGCCATATTGAGATGCTTCATTTGAGATAGCAGAATAATGATTAGGACCAAAGAGATCCATGTGAAGCAATTCAAATGGGCGAGTGGTGGTCATGATAGTCTTTGCTGGATGCTTGGCCTTGGTCATCTTCCCAGCTTCACACGCTCCGCATAGGTGATCCTTGAGGAATTTGACATTCTCGATGCCAATGACATGCTTTTTCTTTGCAAGCGTGTGCAAATTCCTCATGCCTGCATGACCAAGTCGTCGATGCCAGAGCCAGCCTTCTGAAGCTTTTGCAAGTAAGCACACGGTTGGTTGTGGTCCTATAGAGAAATCAACAATATACAGGTCTCCTCTCCTAAAGCCTTCAAAGACTTTGGAATTGTCAGCTTCCATAACCACAACACAATGGTACTTGCCGAAGACAACAACCATATCAAGATCACAAAGCATTGAGACAGACATAAGGTTGTATCCTAAGGACTCAACAAGCATGACTTTGTCCATGTGTCGATCCTTTGTAATCGCAACCTTACCTAGACCCAATACCTGACTATTGCCTTTGTCAGCAAAGATGATATGCTTCAGATGCGACGGAGATAATGGAGCATCCATCAATAGATTCTTGTCACCAGTCATGTGGTTTGTACATCTACTATCGAGGACCCACTCAGTGGCTTTGGGTTGATCATCCTGCAGATGAATTAGTGCAGCTTACAAACTCATATACTTCATCAGTGAAGAATATGACATCAATTCATCAGATCAATTTCATCAAGTAAAAGAACTGATAACGCAATATGAGGATGTGAGAAATGAGAGTTCATTTCTTCATGATTAGCCTGCATCCTTTCAGGCATGCTCAGGTCTCCAGCAAATTCTTCAGATGATTATGTGCGTCTGGAGACCTGACCCTGTAGAAGAGATTAGTTCTTTTTCTTCACCACCCACATCTGAAGGGGTGGCAAAGAGTTCATCATTCTGCGAGCTCCATACGAGAAGGATGGCATAGAAGCCAGTCCATTTCATTTCACGTAAGAGGGGTTAGAGTAAGCATAAGAGTAAGCAGAGAAATTCTTCGAGGACTTATGGACATAATGATTTGAAGAATAATGCACATATCCATAATCCTTAGATCTTCCCTGCGAAACAGACGGGTTAGCACGATGATGTTCATATGAGGACTTTGATCCATATGAAGAATTTGATCTGGGGTTCCTATTCTTCACAGGTGGCGTCATGATGACATTCACCTGAAGATTTTCAAGGCATCTATTGGGAACCCAGATTTTCTTCACAGGGGAGCCATTCCTGCAGTTAGTGCCAACATATCTAGCAAATACTTCACCATTCTGATTTTTGAATAGCTTGTAGTTGGAGTCAATTGACTCATCATCAGAATGAGGAGATTCACATGCAAATCCAAAAAAGTTAGCTGGATCAACTGGAGGTCCCTTTGCAGCAACCCATGTAGTTTTGGGGTACTGCTCAGGCTTCCAATATGTACCATCAGCATTGAGTTTCCTCTCAAAGGCGATACCCTCTTTCCTAGGGTTCCTGTTGAGGATCTGCTTTTTAAGCACATCACAAAGAGCCTGATGCCCTTTGAGGCTTTTGTACATGCCTGTCGTGTACAATTCCTTCAGCCCTGCATCGTCAGTGATACTAGCAATGTCCTCAGATGAGGAATTAGTGATAGCAGAGGCATGTGAAGAATTTGAAACATTAGCAGCATTTCAACATTCAGGTGAAGAATTAGCAGATTCACGTTCAATGCACTTCAAGCATGGAAGAACAAATTCTTCCTGAGATGCGCTGATTTGTTGAGCAAGTAATGAATCGCGCTCCTTCTGAAGATCTTCATAACTCACTCTTAGCTTCTCAAGGTCTTGCTTTTTTTTGAAGAAATTCATAAGAAAGCTTCTCATGATCCGATAAGAGAGTGTTATGATGACTTTGAAGTTTGTCAAGCTTGGACTGAAGTCTCTTAAGATTTTCAGTCAAAGTTTCAGTGCGATCCATTTCTTCACCCAACATATCATCACTTTTATTTAGCATGTTTTGAACCTTTTCTAAAGCCTTTTGTTGTTTTATAGCAATCTTAGCAAGTTTAGAATAGCTGGGTTTAAGGTCTTCATCAGATTCATTCTCACTTGATTCAGAGGAGGTATATTTGAGTACCTTGGCACCCTTTGCCATGAAGCAATAGGTGGGAGCATAGTCATCATCGCCTTCATCAGCCTTGTTGGTGAGGTCATTTTCTTCAGTGTTGAAGATAGACTTGCTGACGAATGCAGTAGCGAGAGCTAGGCTTGCCACTCCAGATTCGGACTCCTCAGATGACTCCTCTTCCTCATTTTCTTCAGATTCAGCCTTAGAGTCCATTTCCTTGCCAATGAATGCCCTGGCCTTCTTGGAGCTGCTCTTCTTGTGATATGAAGGCTTTGAGGATTTTGATGATGAGGATTTTGTGGATTTCTTCTTTTTCTTTGCATCATCAGAATTGTAATCCTTATATTTCTTCTTCTTTGATTCCTTTTCCCACTGAGGACAATCTTGAATGAAATGTCCAGGTTTCTTGCATTTGTGACAAAGCCTCTTCTTGTAGTCACTAGATGAGGAATCATTCCTCCTTGAGGATCTTCCAAGGCGACCACGTCTTGAGAACTTTTGGAACTTCTTCATGAGCAGAGCCAGATCATGGTTCAGTTCTTCAGGATCACCAAGGCTGCTACCAGAGTCTTCATCTTCGGACTCAGATACTGCATTGGCCTTCAGTGCACGTGTTCTGCCATAGCTTGAACCATACAGATCTCTCTTTTCAGCAAGTTGGAACTCATGAGTATTTAGCCTCTCAAGAATATCAGCGGGATCAAGTGACTTGTATTCAGCACGTTCTTGTATCATCAATGCCAGAGTGTCAAATGAGGAATTAAGCGATCTCAGCAATTTCTTCACCACCTCATGGTCGGTGATGTCAGTGGCACCAAGTGCTTGAAGCTCATTTGAGATGTCAGTGAGGCGATCGAAGGTTTGTTGAACATTTTCATTGTCGAGTCTTTTGAAGCGGTTGAAGAGATTGCAAAGAACATCAACTCGAGAGTCACGCTGAGTTGAGACTCCTTCATTCACTTTGGACAACCTGTCCCAGATAAGCTTCGCTGTTTCCAAAGCACTCACTCTGCCATACTGTCCTTCGCTCAGATGGCCACATATGATATTCTTCGCTTGAGAGTCGAGTTGCTTGAATCTCTTCACATCGGCAGCATTCAGAGAAGGTGTGACTGAGGGAACACCATTTTCCACAACATACCAGAGATCGTTATCAATTGCTTCAAGATGCATTCGCATCTTATTCTTCCAGTAGGGGTAGTCCGTCCTATCGAAGGTAGGACACCCAGCAAAGACCTTGATCATACCTGCGGTCGACATAACTAAAACTCCAGGAGGTTAAACCAAAATCACACAGAACAAGGGAGTACCTTGCTCTGATACCAATTGAAAGTGCGTTATATCGACTACAGGGGGGTGAATAGGAGATTTTTATGAAATTCTTCACTGAGGAATTTGCCGGTGAGGAAATTCCTTAGCGAAGAACTACTAGCAGCGGAATAAGTACTCAAAGGTAAACATAACAGAATACAAGCATAGTCATCATGATGAAATGAAGACAGGCACAGAGTACAGGAAGCGTAATCACAGGATAACACAGGATGAAGACAAACAGACTGAAGAAATGGAACTGAGGAAATTCAGAAAGTCTTCAGTCAAAGTCTTCAAACACAGATATGAACAAACATACAGCACAGTTATGAGGAAATGAAAGAGTTGAGGAAATAGAACCAGTAAGCTGGGTGAAGACAATGATTTGGTAGACTAGTTCCAACTGTTGTCTCAGTTGTACGTCTGGTTGGAGTGGCTGAGTATTTAAACTCGAGGACACATAGTTCCGGACACCCAGTCAAGGACACTTAGTCCAAGACACCCAGTCCTCACCGTATTCTCCTTGAACTAAGGTCACACAGACCTCGTCCAATCACTCGTGGTAAGTCTTCAGGCGACTTCCAAACCTTCACAAACTTGGTCACTTGGTGATTCACAATTCCTCTTGGATGCTCTAGACCATGACGCCTAACCGTCTGGAAGAAGCACAGTCTTCAAAGGTAACAAGCGTCGGATCCACTTAGGATCAATCTCTTCAGTGATGCTCAATCACTTGGGGTTTGTAGGTGTTTGGGTTTTGGGTTTTTGGTTTTTCCTCACTTGATGATTTTTGCTCAAAGTCCTCGGAGGATGGGTTGCTCTCAAATGACAAGTGTCAGTTTCTCTCGGAGCAGCCTCAACCAGCTAGTGGTTGTAGGGCGCGGCTATTTATAGCCTAGGGAGCAGCCCGACATGATAAGACATAAATGCCCTTCAATGATATGACCGTTAGGTGGATAGATATTTTGGAACAGCTGGCGCATAGCACAACAACGGTCGGAATTTTGAGTACCAAAATCCTCAGGGCTATCATGTTCCTCACTGTGTAGGCAATCCGCACTGGTGAATTCCTAACTCCTCAGTGAGGACAAATTCCTCAGAGACCAGAAGAACTTCGTCTCTGTCACTGAAGAAATTGACTGAACTGTATGAGATTTTCAATGGCTTCACTCGAAGGGATTGGTAGGTGTAGGATTTTGAGTTGAGCATCATATGGAAATTTTTCCTTAGTATTTCCTTGACCCCCTTTAACAGTACGGTGTTTCCTATGACTCAAGAAAGAGAAAAACAAAACTATGAAAACGAAAGTCTTCAACCTTCATATTTCTCGCATGAATATCAAGTCTTCACGGACACACCAATTTCTTCACTTTCAAAGTCTTCATAAAAGTCTTCAGAAATACCAAAATCTTCAGTCGAAGATATTCATTTTTAGGGGTCGACTTTTCCTGTAAATATCAAACTCCTCATAGACTTATAGACCTGTGTACACTCACACACACATTAGTCCCTTAACCTATAAGTCTTCGATACACCAAAATCACTAAGGGGCACTAGATGCACTTACACCAACGCCTCGCTCGGCTTCAGTTAGAGCCAACACCTCGCACACACACGCGTACGTGTACGAGAGAAGTGCGCATCGCTCGGCCCCCGACCTCCCACCGTAACCGGGAACTCCCCGAATTTTCCTCCCCCTCCCTTCTACCACGGTTTTTTCTGTCATGGACGTCCCAAAGAATGTCATGCAGCTTCGTCTCCGGCCCCCCCAGGACGAAAAGCCCATTTTCTGTCATGATTTTTTGTCATAGAAGTAGGAGCCCACCACATCTATGATGATACCGGGTTTTGTCACAATTATCGTCATAGAAGTGTCATATGTATGACAGAATTTTTTTCGTTCGGCCCAAAATGTCACAGATGTGTCTTTTTTTGTAGTGCTTGATCCATGCCAACTCAACAAACACCATTGGAGACACCTGTAGAGCACCTTTATAATCACCCAGTTACGTTGTGACATTTGGTAGCACACAAAGTGTCCCTCCGGTATTCGGGAGTTGCATGGTCTCATAGTCATAGGAACATGTATAAGTCATGAAGAAAGCAATAGTAATATACTAAACGATCAAATGCTAAGCTAACAGAATTGGTCAAGTCAATCACATCATTCTCTAATGATGTGATCCCGTTAATCAACTGACAACTCATGTCTATGGTTAGGAAACATAACCATCATTGATTCAATGAGCTAGTCAAGTAGAGGCAAACTAGTGACACTCTGTTTGTCTATGTATTCACACATGTACTAAGTTTCCGGTTAATACAATTCTAGCATGAATAATAAACATTTATCATGATATAAGGAAATATAAATAACAACTTTATTATTGCCTCTAGGGCATATTTCCTTCATAGTAGTCCTAATAGGACTCCCTCTCCTTGGGCGCGCCCCTAGGGTCGGCCGGCCTCCCCCTCCCTCCTTTATATACAGGGGCAGGGGCACCCTAGAACACACAAGTTGATCTTTTAGCCATGTGCGGTGCCCCCCTCCATAGTTACACACCTCGATCATATCATTATAGTGCTTAGGCGAAGCCCTGTGTCGGTAACTTCGTCATCACCGTCACCATGCCATCGTACTGACGGAACTCTCCCTTGGCCTCAGCTGGATAAATAGTACGAGGGACGTCACCGAGCTAAACGCGTGCTGATCGCGGAGGTGCCATGCGTTCGATACTTGGATCGGTTGGATTGTGAAGACGTTCGACTACATCAACCACGTTACTAAACGCTTCCGCTTTCTGTCTACGAGGGTACGTGGACACACTCTCCCCTCTTGTTGCTATGCATCTCCTAGATAGATCTTGCGTGATCGTAGGAATTTTTTTGAAATATTGCGTTCCCCAACAGTGGCATCAGACTCAGGTCTATGCGTAGATGTTATATGCACGAGTAGAACACAAAGAGTTGTGGGCGATAATAGTCATACTGCTTACAAACAATGTCTTACTTTGATTCGGCGGTATTGTTGGATGAAGTGGCCCAGACCGACATTACATGACCGCGTTCATCAGACTGGTTCTACCGACGTGCTTCGCACATAGGTGGCTAGTGGGTGTCTGTTTCTCCAGCATTAGTTGAATCGAGTTTGACTACGCCCGGTCCTTGTTGAAGGTTAAAACATCACACTTGACGAAAAATCGTTGTGGTTTTGATGCGTAGGTAAGAACGGTTCTTGCTAGAAGCCCATAGCAGCCACGTAAAACTTGCAACAACAAAGTAGAGGACGTCTAGCTTGTTTTTGCAGGGCATGTTGTGATGTGATATGGTCAAGCCGTGATGATATAAATTTTTGTATGAGATGATCATGTTTTGTAACAGTTATCGGCAACTGGCAGGAGCCATATGGTTGTCACTTTATTGTATGAAATGCAATCGCCATGTAATTGATTTACTTTATCACTAAGCGGTAGCGATAGTCATAGAAGCAATAGTTGGCGAGACGACAACGATGCTACGATGGAGATCAAGGTGTGAAGCCAGTGATGATGGTGATCATGACGGTGCTTTGGAGACGGAGATCAAAGGCACAAGATGATGATGGCCATATCATATCACTTATTTTGATTGCATGTGATGTTTATCCTTTATGCATCTTATTTTGCTTAGTACATCGGTAGCATCATAAGATGATCTCTCACTAAATTTCAAGGTACAAGTGTTCTCCCTGAGTATGCACCATTGCTACAGTTCGTTGTGCCGAGACACCACGTGATGATCGGGTGTGATAAGCTCTACGTTCACATACAACGGGTGCAAGCCAGTTTTGCACATGCATAATACTCGGGTTAAACTTGACGAGCCTAGCATATGCAGGTATGGCCTTGGAACACTGAGACCAAAAGGTCGAGCGTGAATCATATAGCAGATATGATCAACATAGTGATGTTAACCATTGAAAACTACTCCATCTCACGTGATGATCAGACATGGTTTAGTTGATATGGATCACGTGATCATTTAGATTACTAGAGAGATGTCTATCTAAGTGGGAGTTCTTAAGTAATATGATTAATTGAACTTTAATTTATCATGAACTTAGTACCTGATAGTATTTTCCATGTCTATGTTGTTGTACATAAATGGCCCGTGCTACTGTTCCTTTGAATTTTAATGCGTTCCTAGAGAAATCTAAGTCGAAAGATGACGGTAGAAACTACATGGACTGGGTCCGTAACTTGAGGATTATACTCATTGCTGCACAGAAGAATTACGTCCTGGAAGCACCGCTAGGTGCAAAGCCCGCTGCAGGAGCAACACCAGATGTTATGAACGTCTGGCAGAGCAAAACTGATGACTACTCGATAGTTCAGTGTGCCATGCTTTACGGCTTAGAATCGGGACTTCAACGACGTTTTGAACGTCATGGAGCATATGAGATGTTCCAGAAGTTGAAGTTAATATTTCAAGCAAATGCCCGAATTGAGAGATATGAAGTCTCCAATAAGTTCTATAGATGCAAGATGGAGGAGAATAGTTCTGTCAGTGAACATATACACTCAGAATGTCTGGGTACCACAACCACTTGACTCAACTGGGAGTTAATCTTCCTGATGATAGTGTCATTGATAGAGTTCTTCAATCACTGCCACCAAGCTACAAAAGCTTCATGATGAACTATAATATGCAAGGGATGGATAAGACAATACCCGAGCTCTTCGCAATGCTAAAAGCTGCGGAGGTAGAAATCAAGAAGGAGCATCAAGTGTTGATGGTCAACAAGACCACTAGTTTCAAGAAGAAGGGCAAAGGGAAGAAGGGGAACTTCAAGAAGAACGGCAAGCAAGTTGCTTCTCAAGTGAAGAAACCAAGTCTGGACCTAAGACTAAGACTGAGTGCTTCTACTGCAAAGGGACTGGTCACTGGAAGCGGAACTGCCCCAAGTGTTTGGCGGATAAGAAGGATGGCAAAGTGAAAGGTATATTTGATATACATGTTATTGATGTGTACCTTACTAATGCTCGTAGTAGCATCTGGGTATTTGATACTGGTTCTATTGCTCATATTTGCAACTCGAAACCAGGGCTACGGATTAAGCGAAGATTGGCTAAGGACGAGGTGACGATGTGCATGGGAAATGGTTCCAAAGTCGATGTGATCGCCGTCGGCACGCTACCTCTACATGTACCTTTGGGATTAGTATTAGACCTGAAAAATTGTTATTTGGTGCCAGCATTAAGCATGAACATTATATCTGGATCTTGTTTGATGCAAGACGGTTATTCATTTAAATCAGAGAATAATGGTTGCTCTTTTTATATGAGTAATATCTTTTATTGTCATGCACCCTTAATGAGTGGTCTATTTCTATTGAATCTCGATAGTAGTGATACACATATTCATAGTATTGAAGCCAAAAGATATAAGTTTAATACTGATAGTGCAACTAATTTGTGGCATTGCCTTTTAGGTCATATTGGTGTAAAGTGCATGAAGAAACTCCATGCTGATGGGCTTTTGGAATCACTTGATTATGAATCACTTGATGCTTGCGAACCATGCCTCATGGGCAAGATGACTAAGACTCCGTTCTCTAGAACAATGGAGCGAGCAACAGACTTATTACAAATAATACATACTGATGTATGTGGTCCGATGAGTGTTGATACTCGCGGCGGGTATCATTATTTTCTGACATTCACAGATGATTTGAGAAGATATGGGTATATCTACTTGATGAAACATAAGTCTGAAACATTCTAAAAGTTCAAAGAATTTCAGAGTGAAGTGGAAAATCATCGTAACAAGAAAATAAAATTTCTACGATCTGATCGTGGAGGTGAATATTTGAGTTATGAGTTTGGTCTTCATTTGAAACAATGCAAAATAGTTTCGCAACTCACGCCACCTGGAACACCACAATGTAATGGTGTGTCCAAACGCCATAACCGTACTTTATTAGATATGGTGCGATCTATGATGTCTCTTACTAATTTACCACTATCATTTTGGGGTTATGCTTTAGATACGGCTGCATTCACGTTAAATAGGGCACCATCGAATTCCGTTGAGATGACACCATATGAACTGTGGTTTGACAAGAAACCCAAGTTGTCGTTTCTTAAAGTTTGGGGCTGCGATGCTTATGTGAAAAATCTTCAACCTGATAAACTCGAACCCAAATCGGAGAAATGTGTCTTCATAGGATACCCAAAGGAGACTGTTGGGTACACCTTCTATCACATATCCAAAGGCAAGATATTCGTTGCTAACAATGGATCCTTTCTAGAGAAGGAGTTTCTCTCGAAAGAAGTGAGTGGGAGGAAAGTAGAACTTGATGAGGTAACTGTACCTTCTCCCTTATTGGAAAGTAGTTCATCACAGAAATCAGTTTCAGTGATTCCTACACCAATTAGTGAGGAAGCTAATGATGATGATCATGAAACTTCTGATCAAGTTACTACGGAACCTCGTAGGTCAACCAGAGTAAGATCCGCACCAGAGTGATACGGTAATCCTGTTCTGGAGGTCATGTTACTTGACCATGATGAACCTACGAACTATGAGGAAGCGATAATGAGCCCAGATTCCACAAAATGGCTTGAGGCCATGAAATCTGAGATGGGATCCATGTATGAGAATAAAGTATGGACTTTGGTTGACTTGCCCGATGATTCGCAAGAAATAGAGAATAAATGGATCTTCAAGAAGAAGATTGATACTGACGGTAATGTTACTGTCTACAAAGCACGGCTTGTTGCAAAAGGTTTTTGAAAAGTTCAAGGAGTTGACTACGATGAGACCTTCTCACCCGTAGTGATGCTTAAGTCTGTCCGAATCATGTTAGCAATTGCCGCATTTTATGAATATGAAATTTGGCAAATGGATGTCAAAACCGCATTCCTTAATGGATATCTCAAAGAAGAGTTGTATATGATGCAACCAGAAGGTTTTTTCGATCCAAAAGGTGCTAACAAAGTGTGCAAGCTCTAACGATCCATTTATAGACTGGTGCAAGCCTCTCGAAGTTGGAATATATGTTTTGATAGTGTGATCAAAGCATATGGTTTTATACAGACTTTTGGAGAAGCCTGTATTTACAAGAAAGTGAGTGGGAGCTCCGTAGCATTTTTGATATTATATGTGGATGACATATTGTTGATCGGAAATGATACTGAATTTCTGAATAGCATAAAAGGATACTTGAATAAGAATTTTTCAATGAAAGACCTCGGTAAAGCTGCTTATATATTGGGCATCAAGATCTATAGAGATAGATCAAGACGCTTAATTGGACTTTCACAAAGCACATACCTTGATAAAGTTTTGAAGAAGTTCAAAATGGATCAGTCAAAGAAAGGGTTCTTGCCTGTGTTACAAGGTGTGAAGTTGTGTCAGACTCAATGCTCGACCACTCCAGAAGATAGAGAGAAAATGAAAGTCATTCCCTATGTCTTAGCCATAGGTTTTATCATGTATGCAATGTTGTGTACCGGACCTGATGTATGCCTTGCTATTAGTTTAGCAGGGAGGTATCAACGTACTCCAGGAGTGGATCACTGGACAGTGGTCAAGAACATCCTAAAATACCTGAGAAGGACTAAGGATATGTTTCTCGTTTATGGAGGTGACAAAGAGCTTGTCGTAAATGGTTACGTTGATGCAAGCTTTGACACCGATCCGAATGACTCTAAGTTACAAACCGGATACGTACTTTTATTGAATGGTGGAGCTATCAGTTGGTGCAGTTCTAAGCAAAGCGTCGTGGCGGGATCTACATGTGAAGTGGAGTACATAGCTGCTTCGGAAGAAGCAAATGAAGGAGTCTGGATGAAGGAGTTCATATCCGATCTAGGTGTAATACCTAGTGCACCGGGTCCAATGAAAATATTTTGTGACAATACCGGTGCAATTGCCTTGGCAAAGGACTCCAGATTTCACAAAAGAACCAAGCACATCAAGAGACGCTTCAATTCCATCTGCGATGAAGTCAAGGAGGGAGATATAGAGATTTGCAAGATACATATGGATCTGAATGTTGCAGACCCGTTAACTAAGCCTCTCTCACGAGCAAAACATGATCAACACCAAGACTCCATGGGTGTTAGAATCATCACTATGTAATCTAGATTATTGACTCTAGTGCAAGTGGGAATCTGAAGGAAATATGCCCTAGAGGAAATAATAAAGTTGTTATTTATATTTCCTTATATCATGATAAATGTTTATTATTCATGCTAGAATTGTATTAACCAGAAACTTAGTACATGTGTGAATACATAGACAAACAGAGTGTCCCTAGTATGCCTCTACTTGACTAGCTCGTTAATCAAAGATGGTAAAGTTTCCTAGCCATAGACATGTGTTGTCATTTGATGAACGGGATCACATCATTGGAGAATGACGTGATGGATAAGACCCATCTGTTAGCTTAGCATAATGATCGTTTAATTTTTCTGCTATTGCTTTCTTCATGACTTATACATGTTCCTCAGACTATGAGATTATGCAACTCCCGAATACCGGAGGAACACCTTCTATGCTATCAAATGTCACAACGTAACTGGGTGATTATAAAGATGCTCTACAGGTGTCTCTGATGGTGTTTGTTGAGTTGGCATAGATCAAGATTAGGATTTATCACTCCGTGTATCGGAGAGGCATCTCTG
Source organism: Triticum dicoccoides (assembly GCF_002162155.2). Lineage (NCBI taxonomy): Eukaryota > Viridiplantae > Streptophyta > Magnoliopsida > Poales > Poaceae > Triticum > Triticum dicoccoides. Next base: position 105,313,658 of record NC_041392.1, read on the forward strand.
GGCCCTCTCGATAATGCACATCACTATGAGCCTTGCAAGCAATGTGACTAATGAGTTAGTCACAAGATGATACATTATGGTACGAGTAAAGAGACTTGCCGGTGATGAGATTGAACTAGGTATGATGATACCGACGATCAAATCTCGGGCAAGTAACATACCGATAACAAAGGGAACAACGTATGTTGTTATGCGGTTTGTGTTGGGAACGTAGTAATTTCAAAAAAATTCCTACGCACACACAGGATCATGGTGATGCATAGCAACGAGAGGGGAGAGTGTGTCCATGTACCATCGTAGACCGAATGCGGAAGCATTAGCACAACGCAACTGATGTAGTCATACATCTTCACGATCCGACCGATCCAAGTACCGAACGCACGGCACCTCCGAGTTCTACACACGCTCAACTCGATGACGTCCCGCGAGCTCCGATCTAGCAAAGCTTCACAGGAGAGTTTCGTCAGCACGACGGCGTGGTGACGGTGATGATGATGCTGCCGACGCAGGGCTTCACCTAAGCACCACTACGATATGATCGAGGTGGATTATGGTGGAGGGGGCACTGCACACGGCTAAGAGATCAATGATCAATTGTTGTGTCTATGGGGTGCCCCCTGCCCCCGTATATAAAGGAGCAAGGGGGAGGAGGCGGATGGCCAGGGAGAGGTGCGCCAAGAGGGGGAATCCTACTCCCACTAGGAGTAGGACTCCTCCTTTTCCTAGTAGGAGTAGGAGAGGGGAAAGGAAAGGGAGAGGAGGAGAAGGAAAGAGGGGACCGACCCCCTTGCCCTAAACCAATTCGGTTTAGGCCTTGGGGGACGCGCCCCACACTCCCCTTGCTGCCCTCTATTTCCACCAAGGCCCATGTAGGCCCATTAAGCCCCCCGGGGGGTTCCGGTAACCCCCTGGTACTCCGGTATATGTCTGAAACCTTCCGGAACCTTTCCGATGTGCGAACATAGTCGTCCAATATATCGATCTTTACGTCTCGGCCATTTCAAGACTCCTCTTCATGTCCATGATCATATCCGGGACTCCGAACTACCTTCAGTGCATCAAAACACAAAAACTCATAATACCGATCGTCACCGAACTTTAAGCGTGCGGACCCTACACGTCTCCGGTCAATAACCAATAGTGGAACCTGGATGCTCATATTGGCTCCCACATATTCTACGAAGATCTTTATCGGTCAAACCGCATAACAACATACGTTGTTCCCTTTGTCATCGGTATGTTACTTGCCCGAGATTTGATCGTTGGTATCTCAATACCTAGTTCAATCTCGTTACCAGCAAGTCTCTTTACTCATTCTGTAATACATCATCTCGCAACTAACTCATTAGTTACAATGCTTGCAAGGCTTATAGTGATGTGCATTACCGAGTGGGCCCAGAGATACATCTCCGACAATTGGAGTGACAAATCCTAATCTCGAAATACGCCAACTCAACAATTACCTTTGGAGACACTTGTGGAGCACCTTTATAATCACCCAGTTACGTTGTGACATTTGGTAGCACACAAAGTGTTCCTCCGGTAAATGGGAGTTGCATAATCTCATAGTCATAGGAACATGTATAAGTCATGAAGAAAGCAATAGCAACATACTAAACGATCAAGTGCTAAGCTAACGGAATGGGTCAAGTCAATCAGATCATTCTCCTAATGATGTGATCCCGTTAATCAAATGATAACTCATGTCTATGGCTATGAAACATAACCATCTTTGATTAACGAGCTAGTCAAGTAGAGGCATACTAGTGACACTCTGTTTGTCTATGTATTCACACATGTATCATGTTTCCGGTTAATACAATTCTAGCATGAATAATAAACATTTATCATGATATGAGGAAATAAATAATAACTTTATTATTGCCTCTAGGGCATATTTCCTTCAGTCTCCCACTTGCACTAGAGTAAATAATCTAGATTACACAGTAATGATTCTAACACCCATGGAGCCTTGGTGCTGATCATGTTTTGCTCGTGGAAGAGGCTTAGTCAATGGGTCTGCAACATTCAGATCCATATGTATCTTGCAAATCTCTATGTCTTCCACCTGGACTTGATCCCGGATGGAGTTGAAGCGTCTTTTGATGTGCTTGGTTCTCTTGTGAAATCTGAATTCCTTTGCCAAGGCAATTGTACCAGTATTGTCACAAAAGATTTTCATTGGACCCGATGCACTAGTTATGACACCTAGATCGGATATGAACTCCTTCATCCAGACTCCTTCCTTTGCTGCTTCCGAAGCAGCAATGTACTATGCTTCACATGATCCCGCCATGATGCTTTGTTTAGAACTGCTCCAACTGACAGCTCCACCGTTCAATATAAACACATATCCGGTTTGCGATTTAGAATCGTCCGGATAAGTGTCAAATCTTGCATCAACGTAACCATTTACGATGAGCTCTTTGTCACCTCCAACAAGAAACATATCCTTAGTCCTTTTCAGGTACTTCAGGATGTTCTTGACCGTTGTCCAATGATCCACTCCTGCATTACTTTGGTACCTCCCTGCTAAACTAATAGCAAGGCACACATCAGGTATGGCACACAGCATTGCATACATGATAGAGCCTATGGCTAAAGCATAGGGAACATCTTTCATTTTCTCTCTATCTTCTGCAGTGGTCGGGCATTGAGTCTTACTCAACTTCACACCTTGTAACACAGGCAAGAACCCTTTCTTTGCCTGATCCATTTTGAACTTCTTCAAAACTTTGTCAAGGTATGTGCTTTCTGAAAGTCCAATTAAGCGTCTTGATCTATCTCTATAGATCTTGATGCCCAATATGTAAGCAGCTTCACCGAGGTCTTTAATTGAAAAACTCTTATTCAAGTATCCTTTTATGCTATCCAGAAATTCTATATCATTTCCAATCAACAATATGTCATCCACATATAATATTAGAAATGCTACAGAGCTCCCACTCACTTTCTTGTAAATACAGGCTTCTCCAAAAGTCTGTATAAAACCATATGCTTTGATCACACTATCAAAACATTTATTCCAACTTCGAGAGGCTTGCACCAGTCCATAACTGGATCGCTAGAGCTTGCACACTTTGTTAGAACCTTTTGGATCGATAAAACCTTCAGGTTGCATCATATACAACTCTTCTTCCAGAAATCCATTCAGGAATGCAGTCTTTACATCCATTTGCCAAATTTCATAATCATAAATGCGGCAATAGCTAACATGATTCGGACGGACTTAAGCATCGCTACGGGTGAGAAGGTCTCATCGTAGTCAACTCCTTAAACTTGTCGAAAACTTTTCGCAACAAGTCGAGCTTTGTAGACAGTAACATTACCATCAGCGTTTGTCTTCTTCTTGAAGATCCATTTATTTTCGATGGCTTGTCGATCATCAGGCAAGTCAACCAAAGTCCACACTTTGTTCTCATACATGGATCCCATCTCAGATTTCATGGCCTCAAGACATTTTGCGAAATCTTGGCTCATCATCGCTTCCTCATAGTTTGTAGGTTCGTCATGGTCAAGTAACATGACCTCCAGAATAGGATTACCGTACCACTCTGGTGCGGATCTTGCTCTGGTTAACCTACGAGGTTCGGTAGTAACTTGATCATCATCATCATTGGCTTCCTCACTAATTGGTGTAGGTGTCACGGGAACCGGTTTCTGTGATGAACTACTTTCCAATAAGGGAGCAGGTACAGTTACCTCATCAAGTTCTACTTTCCTACCACTCACTTCTTTCGAGAGAAACTCCTTCTCGAGAAAGGATCCATTCTTAGCAATGAAAGTCTTGCCTTCGGATCTATGATAGCAGGTGTACCCAAAAGTTTCCTTTGGGTACCCTATGAAGACACATTTCTCCGATTTGGGTTCGAGCTTATCAGGTTGAAGCTTTTTCACATAAGCATCGCAGCCCCAAACTTTAAGAAACGACAACTTCGGTTTCTTGCCAAACCATAGTTCATAAGGTGTCGTCTCAACGGATTTTGATGGTGCCCTATTTAACGTGAATGCAGCCGTCTCTAAAGCATAACCCCAAAACGATAGCGGTAAATCAGTAAGAGACATCATAGATCGCACCATATCTAGTAAAGTACGATTACGACGTTCGGACACACCATTACGCTGTGGTGTTCCGGGTGGCATGAGTTGCGAAATTATTCCGCATTGTTTTAAATCTAGACCAAACTCGTAACTCAAAAATTCTCCTCCACAATCAGATCGTAGAAACTTTATTTTCTTGTTATGATGATTTTCCACTTCACTCTAAAATTCTTTGAACTTTTCAAATGATTCAGACTTATGTTTCATTAAGTAGATATACCCATATCTGCTCAAATCATCTGTGAAGGTGAGAAAATAACGATACCCGCCGCGAGCCTCAATATTCATTGGACCACATACATCAGTATGTATGAATTCCAACAAATCTGTTGCTCGCTCCATTGTTCCAGAGAACGGTGTTTTAGTCATCTTGCCCATGAGGCATGGTTCGCAAGTACCAAGTGATTCATAATCAAGTGATTCTAGAAGTCCATCAGATGGAGTTTCTTCATGCGCTTTACACCAATATGACCTAAACGGCAGTGCCACAAATAAGTTGCACTATCATTATCAACTCTACATCTTTTGGCTTCAACATTATGAATATGTGTGTCACTACTATCGAGATTTAACACAAATAGACCACTCTTCAAGGGTGCATGACCATAGAAGATATTACTCATATAAATAGAACAACCATTATTCTCATATTTAAATGAATAACCATCTCGCATAAAACAAGATCTAGATATAATGTTCATGCTCAACGCTGGCACCAAATAACAATTATTCAGGTCTAAAACTAATCCCGAAGGTAAATGTAGAGGTAGCGTGCCGACGGCGATCACATCGACTTTGGAACCATTTCCCACGCGCATCGTCACCTCGTCCTTAGCCAGTCTTCGCTTAATCCGTAGTCCCTGTTTCGAGTTGCAAATATTAGCAACAGAACCAGTATCAAATACTCAGGTGCTACTGCGAGCTCTGGTAAGGTACACATCAATAACATGTATATCACATATACCTTTGCTCACCTTGCCATCCTTCTTATCCGCCAAATACTTGGGGCATTTCTGCTTCTAGTGACCAGTCTGTTTGCAGTAGAAGCACTCAGTCTCAGGTTTAGGTCCAGACTTGGGTTTCTTCTCCTAAGCAGCAACTTGTTTTCTGTTCTTCTTGAATTTCCCCTTCTTCTTCCCTTTCCCCTTTTCTTGAAACTGGTGGTCTTGTTGACCATCAGCACTTGATGCTCCTTCTTGATTTCTACCTCCACTGCCTTTAGCATTGCGAAGAGCTCGGGAATTGTCTTATTCATCCCTTGCTTATTATAGTTTATCACGAAGCTCTTGTAGCTTGGTAGCAGTGATTGAAGAACTCTATCAATGACACTATCAACAGGAAGATTAACTCCCAGTTAAGTCAAGTGATTATGATACCCAGACATTTTGAGTATATGTTCACTGACAGAACTTCATATCTCTCAATCTGGGCATTTGCTTGAAATATTAACTTCAACTCCTAGAGCGTCTCATATGCTCCATGACGCTCAAAATGTCGTTGAAGTCCCGGTTCTAAGCCATAAAGCATGGCACACTGAACTATCAAGTAGTCATCAGCTTTACTCTGCCAGAGTTCTTAACGTCATCAGCAGCATCTGCAGCAGGCCTGGCACCCAGCGGTGCTTCCAGGACGTAATTCTTCTGTGCAAAAATGAGGATAATACTCAAGTTACGGACCCAGTCCATGTAATTGCTACCATCATCTTTCAACTTTGCTTTCTCAAGGAACGCATTAAAATTCAACGGAACAACAGCACGAGCCATCTATCTACAATAACATATATAGACAAGCAAAATACTATCAGGTACTAAGTTCAGGATAAATTCAAGTTCAATTAATCATATTACTTAAGAACTCCCACTTAGATAGACATCCCTCTAATCATCTAAGTGATCACGTGATCCATATCAACTAAACCATAACCGATCATCATGTGAAATGGAGTAGTTTGCAATGGTGAACATCACTATGTTGATCATATCTACTATATGATTCACGCTCTACCTTTCGGTCTCAGCGTTCGAGGCCATATCTGCATATGCTAGGCTCGTCAAGTTTAACCCGAGTATTCTGCGTGTGTAAAACTGTCTTACACCCGTTGCAGATGAACGTTGAGCTTATCACAGCCGATCATCACGTGGTGTCTCGGCACGGTGAACTTTGGCAATGGTGCATACTCAGGGAGAACACTTTTACCTTGAAATTTAGTGAGAGATCATCTTATAATGCTACCGTCAAACAAAGTAGAATAAGATGTATAAAGGATAAACATCACATGCAATCAATATAAGTGATATGATATGGCCATCATCATCTTGTGCCTTTGATCTCCATCTCCAAAGCACTATCATGATCACCATCGTCACCGGCGCGACACCTTGATCTCCATCATAGCATCATTGTCGTCTCGCCAACTATTGCTTCTATGACTATCGCTACCGCTTAGTGATAAAGTAAAGCAATTACAGGGCGATTGCATTACATACAATAAAGCGACAACCATATGGCTCCTGCCAGTTGCCGATAACTCCGTTACAAAACATGATCATCTCATACAATATAGCATCATGTCTTGACCATATCACATCACAACATTGTTGGGGATCATAGCAGAAATTAAAAAATTTCTACGCATCACCAAGATCAATCTATGGAGTATTCTAGCAACGAGGGGAATAGGAGTGCATCTACATACCCTTGTAGATCGCGAGCGGAAGCGTTCAAGTGAACGGGGATGATGGAGTCGTACTCGCCATGATCCAAATCACCGATGACCAAGTGCCGAACGGACAGCACCTCCGCATTCAACACACGTATGGTTGGGAAGACGTCTCCTCCTTCTTGATCCAGCAAGGGGGAAGGAGAGGTTGATGAAGATCCAGCAGCACGACGGCGTGGTGGTGGATGCAGCAGGATCCCGGCAGGGCTTCGCCAAGCACAAGCGGGGAGGAGAGCTGTTACGGAGGGAGAGGGAGGCGCCAAGAGAAAGGTGTGGCTGCCCTCCCTCCCTTCCACTATATATAGGGGAAAGGGGGGCGCATGCCCCCTTGGAGATCCTATCTAAAAGGGGGGGCGGCGGCCCCTGGGGGCAACGGCCCCCTTAGTGTTTCCAACCAGGGGGGCGCATGCCCCCTCGGGGAGCAACGGCCCCCTAGGGTTTCCAACCCTAGGCGCCTTGGGCCGTTGGGTGGGGCGCACCAGCCCATCAGGGGCTGGTTCCCACGCCACTTCAGCCCATGGGGCCCTCCGGGATAGGTGGCCCCATCCGGTGGACCCCCGGGACCCTTCTGGTGGTCCCGGTACAATACAGGTAACCCCCGAAACCTTCCCGCTGGCCGAAACTGGACTTCCTATATATAAATCTTTACATCCGGACCATGCCGGAACTCCTCGTGACGTCCGGGATCTCATCAGGGACTCCAAACAACTTTCGGGTTACTGCATACTAATATCTCTACAACCCTAGCGTCACCGAACCTTAAGTGTGTAGACCCTACGGGTTCGGGAGACACGCAGACATGACTGAGATGCCTCTCCGGTCAATAACCAACAGCGGGATCTGGATACCCATGTTGGCTCCCACATGCTCCTCGATGATCTCATCGGATGAACCACGATGTCGAGGACTTAATCAATCCCGTATTCAATTCCCTTTGTCAATCGGTACGTTACTTGCCCGAGACTCGATCGTCGGTATCCCAATACCTCGTTCAATCTCGTTACCGGCAAGTCACTTTACTCGTTCCGTAATGCATGATCCCGTGATCAACCACTTGGTCACATTGAGCTCATTATGATGATGCATTACCGAGTGGGCCCAGAGATACCTCTCCGTCATACGGAGTGACAAATCCCAGTCTCGATTCGTGCCAACCCAACAGACACTTTCGGAGATACCCGTAGTGTACCTTTATAGTCACCCAGTTACGTTGTGATGTTTGGCACACCCAAAGCACTCCTACAGTATCCGGAGTTGCACAATCTCATGGTCTAAGGAAATGATACTTGACATTCGGAAAAGCTATAGCAAACGAACTACACGATCTTTGAGCTATGCTTAGGATTGGGTCTTGTCCATCACATCATTCTCCTAATGATGTGATCCCATTATCAATGACATCAATGTCCATAGTCAGGAAACCATGACTATCTTTTGATCAACGAGCTAGTCAACTAGAGGCTCACTAGGGACGTGCTGTGGTCTATGTATTCACACATGTATTACGATTTCCGGATAACACAATTATAGCATGAATAATAGACAATTATCATGAACAAGGAAATATAATAATCATTTTATTATTGCCTCTAGGGCATATTTCCAACAGTCTCCCACTTGCACTAGAGTCAATCATCTAGTTACATTGTGATGAATCGAACACCCATGGAATTCTGGTGTTGATCATGTTTTGCTCTAGGGAGAGGTTTAGTCAACGGATCTCCTGCATTCAGGTCCGTATGTACTTTACAAATTTCTATGTCTCCATTTTGAACACTTTCACGAATGGAGTTGAAGCGACGCTTGATATGCCTGGTCTTCCTGTGAAACCTGGGCTCCTTGGCAAGGGCAATAGCTCCAGTGTTGTCACAGAAGAGAGTCATCGGCCCCGACGCATTGGGTATGACTCCTAGGTCGGTGATGAACTCCTTCACCCAGATTGCTTCTTGTGCTGCCTCCGAGGCTGCCATGTATTCTGATTCACATGTAGATCCCGCCACGACGCTTTGCTTGCAACTGCACCAGCTTACTGCCCCACCATTCAAAATATACACGTATCAGGTTTGTGACTTAGAGTCATCCAGATCTGTGTCGAAGCTAGCGTCGACGTAACCCTTTACGACGAGCTCTTCGCCACCTCCATAAATGAGAAACATATCCTTGGTCCTTTTCAGGTACTTCAGGATGTTTTTGACCGCTGTCCAGTGTTCCTTGCCGGGATTACTTTGGTACCTACCCACCAAACTTACGGCAAGGTTTACATCAGGTCTAGTACACAGCATGGCATACATAATAGACCCTATGGCTGAGGCATAGGGGATGACACTCATCTCTTCTATATCTTCTGCCGTGGTCGGGCATTGAGCCGTGCTCAATCACACACCTTGCAATACAGGCAAGAACCCCTTCTTGGACTGATCCATATTGAACTTCTTCAATATCTTGTCAAGGTACGTACTTTGTGAAAGACCGATGAGGCGTCTCGATCTATCTCTATAGATCTTGATGCCTAATATATAAGCAGCTTCTCCAAGGTCCTTCATTGAAAAACACTTGTTCAAGTAGGCCTTTATGCTTTCCAAGAATTCTATATCATTTCCCATCAACAGTATGTCATCCACATACAATATGAGAAATGCTATAGAGCTCCCACTCACTTTCTTGTAAACGCAGGCTTCTCCATAAGTCTGCATAAACCCAAACGCTTTGATCATCTCATCAAAGTGAATGTTCCAACTCCGAGATGCTTGCACCAGCCCATAGATTGAGTGTTGGAGCTTGCACACCTTGTTAGCATTCTTAGGATCGACAAAACCTTCCGGCTGCATCATATACAATTCTTCCTTAAGAAAGTCGTTAAGGAATGTCGTTTTGACGTCCATTTGCCATATCTCATAATCATAGAATGCGGCAATTGCTAACATGATTTGGACGGACTTCAGCTTCGCTACGGGTGAGAAAGTCTCATCGTAGTCAACCCCTTGAACTTGTCGATAACCCTTAGCGACAAGTCGAGCCTTATAGATGGTCACATTACCATCCGCGTCTGTCTTCTTCTTAAAGATCCATTTATTTTCTATGGCTCGTCGATCTTCGGGCAAGTCAGTCAAAGTCCATACTTTGTTTTCATACATGGATTCTATCTCAGATTTCATGGCTTCTAGCCATTTGTCAGAATCTGGGCCCGCCATCGCTTCTTCATAGTTCGAAGGTTCACCATTGTCCAACAACATGATTTCCAAGATAGGGTTGCCGTACCACTCTGGTGCGGAACGTGTCCTTGTGGACCTACAAAGTCCAGTAGGAGCTTGATCCGAAGTATCTTGATCATCATCATTAACTTCCTCTCTAATCGGTGCAGGCACCACAGGAACATTTTCCTGAGCTGCACCACTTACCGGTTCAAGAGGTAATACTTCATCAAGTTCTACCTTCCTCCCACTTATTTCTTTCGAGAGAAACTCTTTCTCTAGAAAGGACCCATTCTTGGCAACAAAGATCTTGCCTTCGGATCTGAGGTAGAAGGTATACCCAACAGTTTCTTTAGGGTATCCTATGAAGACGCATTTTTCCGACTTGGGTTCGAGCTTTTCAGGTTGAAGTTTATTGACATAAGCATCGCATCCCCAAACTTTTAGAAACGACAGCTTAGGTTTCTTCCCAAACCATAATTCATACGGTGTCATCTCAACGGATTTCGACGGAGCCCTATTTAAAGTGAATGCGGCAGTCTCTAAAGCATAGCCCCAAAATGATAGCGGTAAATCGGTAAGAGACATCATAGATCGCACCATATCTAATAGAGTGCGATTACAATGTTCGGACACACCATTATGTTGAGGTGTTCCAGGCGGCGTTATTTGTGAAACTATTCCACATTTTCTTAAGTGTGTGCCAAATTCGTGACTCGAGTATTCTCCCCCACGATCTGATCGCAAGAACTTGATTTTCCTGTCACGTTGATTCTCAACCTCACTCTGAAATTCCTTGAACTTTTCAAAGGTCTCAGACTTGTGTTTCATTAAGTAGACATACCCATATCTACTCAAGTCATCAATGAGGGTGAGAACATAACGATAGCCACCGCGAGCCTCAACACTCATTGGACCGCACACATCAGTATATATGATTTCCAATAAGTTGGTTGCTCGCTCCATTGTTCCTGAGAACAGAGTCTTGGTCATTTTACCCATGAGGCATGGTTCGCACGTGTCAAATGATTCGTAATCAAGAGACTCTAAAAGTCCATCTGCATGGAGCTTCTTCATGCGTTTGACACCTATGTGACCAAGGCGGCAGTGCCACAACTATGTGGGACTATCATTATCAACCTTACATCTTTTGGTATTCACACAATGAATATGTGTAGCATTACGCTCGAGATTCATTAAGAATAAACCATTCACCATCGGAGCATGACCATAAAACATATCTCTCATATAAATAGAACAACCATTATTCTCGGATTTAAATGAGTAGCCATCTCGAATTAAACGAGATCCTGATACAATGTTCATGCTCAAAGCTGGCACTAAATAACAATTATTGAGGTTTAAAAATAATCCCGTAGGTAAATGTAGAGGTAGCGTGCTGACGGCGATCACATCGACCTTGGAACCATTCCCGACGCGCATCGTCACCTCGTCCTTCGCCAGTCTCCGCTTATTTCGCAGCTCCTGCTTTGAGTTACAAATGTGAGCAACCGCACCGGTATCAAATACCCAGGAGCTACTACGAGTATTGGTAAGGTACACATCAATTACATGTATATCACATATACCTTTCGTGATGCCGGCCTTCTTGTCCGCTAAGTATTTGGGGCAGTTCCGCTTCCAGTGACCACTTCCCTTGCAATAAAAACACTCAGTCTCGGGCTTGGGTCCATTCTTTGGCTTCTTCCTGGCAGCTTGCTTACCGGGCGCGGCAACTCCCTTGCCGTCCTTCTTGAAGTTCTTCTTACCCTTGCCTTTCTTGAACTTAGTGGTTTTATTCACCATCAACACTTGATGTTCCTTTTTGACTTCTACCTCTGCTGATTTCAGCATTGCAAATACTTCAGGAATGGTCTTTTCCATCCCCTGCATATTGAAGTTCGTCACAAAGCTCTTGTAGCTCAGTGGAAGCGACTGAAGGATTCTATCAATGACCATGTCATCCGGGAGATTAACTCCTAGCTGAGTCAAGCGGTTATGCAACCCAGACATTTTGAGTATGTGCTCGCTGACAAAACTATTTTCCTCCATCTTACAGCTGAAGAACTTGTCGGAGACTTCATATCTCTCAACCCGGGCATGAGCTTGAAAAACCATTTTCAGCTCTTCGAACATTTCATATGCTCCGTGTCTCTCAAAACGCTTTTGGAGCCCCGGTTCTAAGCTGTAAAGCATGCCGCACTGAACGAGGGTGTAATCATCAGCACGTGTCTGCCAAGCGTTCATAACATCTTGGTTCTGTGGGACGGGTGCCTCACCTAGCGGTGCTTCTAGGACATAATCTTTCTTGGCAGCTATGAGGATGATCCTCAGGTTCCGGACCCAGTCCGTATAGTTGCTGCCATCGTCTTTCAGCTTGGTTTTCTCTAGGAACGCGTTGAAGTTGAGGACAACGTGGGCCATTTGATCTACAAGACATATTGTAAAGATTTTAGACTAAGTTCATGATAATTAAGTTCATCTAATCAAATTATTAAATGAACTCCCACTCAGATAGACATCCCTCCACTCATCTAAGTATAACATGACCCGAGTTAACTAGGCCGTGTCCGATCATCACGTGAGACGGACTAGTCAACATCGGTGAACATCTTCATGTTGATCGTATCTTCTATACGACTCATGCTCGACCTTTCGGTCTTCTGTGTTCCGAGGCCATGTCTGTACATGCTAGGCTCGTCAAGTCAACCTAAGTGTATTGCGTGTGTAAATCTGTCTTACACCTGTTGTATTCGAACGTTAGAATCTATCACACCCGATCATCACGAGGTGCTTCGAAACAACGAACCTTCGCAACGGTGCACAATTAGGGGGAACACTTTCTTGAAATTATTACGAGGGATCATCTTATTTAAGCTATTGTCGTTCTAAGCAAATAAGATGTAAAACATGATAAACATCACATGCAATCAAATAGTGACATGATATGGCCAATATCATTTGCTCCTTTGATCTCCATCTTCGAGGCTCCATGATCATCATTGTCACCGGCATGACACCATGATCTCCATCATCATGATCTCCATCATCGTGTCTTCTTGAAGTTGTCTCGTCATCTATTACTTCTACTACTATGGCTAACTCTTTAGCAATAAAGTAAAGTAATTACATGATGTTTATGTTGACACGCAGGTCATAAATAAATAAAGACAACTCCTATGGCTCCTGCCGGTTGTCATACTCATCGACATGCAAGTCGTGACTCCTATTACAAGAACATGATCAATCTCATACATCACATATATCATTCATCATTCATCACAACCTTTGGCCATATCACATCACAAAACACTTGCTGCAAAAACAAGTTAGACGTCCTCTAATTGTTGTTGCAAGTTTTTACGTGGCTGCTATAGGTTTCTAGCAAGAACGTTTCTTACCTACGCCAAAACCACAACGTGAATTGCCAATTTCTATTTACCCTTCATAAGGACCCTGTTCATCGAATCCGATCCGACTAAAGTGGGAGAGACAGACACCCGCCAGCCACCTTATGCAACTAGTGCATGTCAGTCGGTGGAACCGGTCTCACGTAAGCGTACGTGTAAGGTTGGTCCGGGCCGCTTCATCCCACGATGCCGCCGAATCAAGATAAGACTAGTAACGGCAAGCAAATTGACAATATCGACGCCCACAACTACTTTGTGTTCTACTCGTGCATAGTAACTACGCATAGACCTAGCTCATGATGCCACTGTTAGGGATCATAGAAGAAATTAAAAAATTTCTACGCATCACCAAGATCAATCTATGGAGTATTCTAGCAACGAGGGGAATAGGAGTGCATCTACATACCCTTGTAGATCGCGAGCGGAAGCGTTCAAGTGAACGGGGATGATGGAGTCGTACTCGCCGTGATCCAAATCACCGATGACCAAGTGCCGAACGGACAGCACCTCCGCGTTCAACACATGTACGGTTGGGAAGACGTCTCCTCCTTCTTGATCCAGCAAGGGGGAAGGAGAGGTTGATGAAGATCCAGCAGCACGACAGCATGGTGGTGGATGCAGCAGGATCCCGGCAGGGCTTCGCCAAGCACAAGCGGGGAGGAGAGGTGTTACGGAGGGAGAGGGAGGCGCCAAGAGCAAGGTGTGGCTGCCCTCCCTCCCTTCCACTATATATAGGGGCTAGGGGGGCGCATGCCCCCTTGGAGATCCCATCAAAAAGGGGGGGCGGCGGCCCCTGGGGGAAACGGCCCCCTTAGAGTTTCCAACCAGGGGGGGCGCATGCCCCCTCAGGGGGCAACGGCCGCCTAGGGTTTCCAACCCTAGGCGCCTTGGGCCCTTGGGTGGGGCGCACCAGCCCATAAGGGGCTGGTTCCCACGCAACTTCAGCCCATGGGGCCCTGCGGGATAGGTGGCCCCATCCGGTGGACCCCCGGGACCCTTCCGGTGGTCCTGGTACAATACCGGTAACCCCCAAAACCTTCCCGCTGGCCGAAACTGGACTTCCTATATATAAATATTTACCTCTGGACCATTCCGGAACTCCTCGTGACGTCCGGGATCTCATACGGGACTCCAAACAACTTTTGGGTTACTGCATACTAATATATCTACAACCCTAGTGTCACCGAACCTTAAGTGTGTAGACCCTACGGGTTCGGGAGACACGCAGACATGACCGGGACGCCTCTCCGGTCAATAACCAACAGCGGGATCTGGATACCCATGTTGGCTCCCACATGCTCCTCGATGATCTCATCGGATGAACCACGATGTCGAGGACTTAATCAATCTCGTATTCAATTCCCTTTGTCAATCGGTACGTTACTTGCCCGAGACTCGATCGTCGGTATCCCAATACCTCGTTCAATCTCGTTACCGGCAAGTCACTTTACTCGTTCCGTAATGCATGATCCCGTGATCAACCACTTGGTCACATTGAGCTCATTATGATGATGCATTACCGAGTGGGCCCAGAGATACCTCTCCGTCATACGGAGTGAGAAATCCCAGTCTCGATTCGTGCCAACCCAACAGACACTTTCGGAGATACCCGTAGTGTACCTTTATAGTCACCCAGTTACGTTGTGACGTTTGGCACACCCAAAGCACTCCTGCGGTATCCGGGAGTTGCACAATCTCATGGTCTAAGGAAATGATACTTGACATTCGGAAAAGCTATAGCAAACGAACTACACGATCTTTGAGCTATGCTTAGGATTGGGTCTTGTCCATCACATCATTCTCCTAATGATGTGATCCCATTATCAATGACATCAATGTCCATAGTCAGGAAACCATGACTATCTTTTGATCAACGAGCTAGTCAACTAGAGGCTCACTAGGGACGTGTTGTGGTCTATGTATTCACACATGTATTACGATTTCTGGATAACACAATTATAGCATGAATAATAGACAATTATCATGAACAAGGAAATATAATAATCATTTTATTATTGCCTCTAGGGCATATTTCCAACAAACATGCCCTGCAAAAACAAGTTAGACGTCCTCTACTTTGTTGTTGCAAGTTTTACATGGCTGCTACGGGCTGAGCAAGAACTGTTCTTACCTACGCATCAAAACCACAACGATAGTTCATCAAGTTAGTGGTGTTTTAACCTTCGCAAGGACCGGGCTTAGCCACACTCGATTCAACTAAAGTTGGAGAAACTGACACCCGCCAGCCACCTGTGTGCAAAGCACATCGGTAGAACCAGTCTCGTGTAAGCGTACGCGTAATGTCGGTCTGGGCCGCTTCATCCAACAACACCATCGAACCAAAGTATGACATGCTGGTAAGCAGTATGACTTGTATCGCCCACAACTCACTTGTGTTCTACTCGTGCATATAACATCTACGCAATAGCCTGGCTCGGATGCCACTGTTGGGAACGTAGTAATTTCAAAAAAAAATCCTACGCACACACAGGATCATGCTGATGCATAGCAATGAGAGGGGAGAGTGTGTCCATGTACCCTCGTAGACCGAATGCGGAAGCGTTAGCACAACGCGGTTGATGTAGTCGTGCGTCTTCACGATCCGACCGATCCAAGTACCGAACGCACGGCACCTCCGAGTTCTACACACATTCAACTCGATGACGTCCCACGAGCTCCGATCCAGCAAAGCTTCACAGGAGAGTTTCGTCAACACGACGGCATGGTGACGGCGATGATGATGCTACCGACGCAGGGCTTCGCCTAAGCACCGCTACGGTATGATCGAGGTGGATTATGGTGGAGGGGGGCACCGCACATGGCTAAGAGATCAATGATCAATTGTTGTGTCTATGGGGTGCCCCCTTGCCCCCGTATATAAAGGAGCAAGGGGGAGGAGGCGGCCGGCTAGGGAGAGACGTGCCAAGAGGGGGAGTCCTACTCCCACTAGGAGTAGGACTCCTCCTTTTCCTAGTAGGAGTAGGAGAGGGGAAAGGAAAGGGAGAGGAGGAGAAGGAAAGAGGGGGCCTGCCCCCCTTGCCCTAAACAAATTCGGTTTGGGCCTTGGGGGGCGTGCCCCACACTCCCCTTGCTGCCCCCTATTTCCACTAAGGCCCATGTAGGCCCATTAAGAACCCCGGGGGGTTCCAGTAACTCCCGGTACTCCAGTATATGTCTGAAACCTTCCGGTACCTTTTCGGTGTCCGAACATAGTCGTCCAATATATCGATCTTTACGTCTCGACCATTTCGAGACTCCTCGTCATGCCCGTGATCATATTTGGGACTCCAAACTACCTTCGGTACATCAAAACACAAAAACTCATAATACCGATCGTCACCGAAATTTAAGCTTGCGGACCCTACGGGTTCGAGAACTATGTAGACATGACCGAGACACGTCTTCGATCAATAACCAATAGCGGAACCTGGATGCTCATATTGGCTCCCACATATTCTACGAAGATCTTTATCGGTCAAACCGCATAACAACATACCTTGTTCCCTTTGTCATCGGTATGTTACTTGCCCGAGATTCGATCGTCGGTATCTCAATACCTAGTTCAATCTCGTTACTAGCAAGTCTCTTTACTCGTTCTGTAATACATCATCTCGCAACTAACTCATTAGTTACAATGCTTGCAAGGCTTATAGTGATGTGCATTACCGAGTGGGCCTAGAGATACCTCTCCAACAATTGGAGTGACAAATCCTAATCTCAAAATACGCTAACTCAACAAGTACCTTCGGAGACACCTGTAGAGCACCTTTATAATCACCCAGTTACATTGTGACGTTTGGTAGCACACAAAGTGTTCCTCCGCTAAACGGGAGTTGCATAATATCATAGTCATAGGAACATGTATAAGTCATGAAGAAAGCAATAGCAACATACTAAACGATCAAGTGCTAAGCTAACGGAATGGGTCAAGTCAATCAGATCATTCTCCTAATGATGTGATCCCGTTAATCAAATGATAACTCATGTCTATGGCTAGGAAACATAACCATCTTTGATTAAGAGCTAGTCAAGTAGAGGCATACTAGTGACACTCTGTTTGTCTATGTATTCACAAATGTATCATGTTTCCGGTTAATACAATTCTAGCATGAATAATAAACATTTATCATGATATAAGGAAATAAATAATAACTTTATTATTGCCTCTAGGGCATATTTCCTTCAGTTTGACCAATAAAGATCTTCGTAGAATATGTAGGAGCCAATATGAGCATGCAGGTTCCGCTATTGGTTATTGACCGGAGATGTGTCTCGGTCATGTCTACATAGTTCTCGAACCCGTAGGGTCCACAGGCTTAACGTTCGATGACGATTTGTATTATGAGTTATGTGATTTGATGTACCGAAGTTTGTTCAGAGTCTCGAATGAGATCACGGGCATGACGAGGAGTCTCGAAATGGCCGACACATAAAGATTGATATATTGGACCCTGTTGTTCGGACACCGGAAGTGTTCCGGATAGTTTCGGGTAAAAACGAAGTGCCGGAGGGGTTACCGGAACCCCCCAGGGAAACTAATGGGCCACCATGGGCCTTATTGGAGAGAAAGAAAGGAGGGCAGGCCCCCCACTTAGCAGTCCGAATTGGACAAGGGAAGGGGGCGGCGCCCCCTTTCCTACTCCCTCTCCCACTCCTTCCTTTCCCCTCTCTTCCTTGTGGAGGAATCCTACTAGGACTAGTAGTCCTAGTAGGACTCCCTCTCCTTGGGCGTGCCCCTAGGGCCGGCCGGCCTCCCCCTCCCTCCTTTATATACAGGGGCATGGGGCACTCTAGAACACACAAGTTGATCTTTTAGCTGTGTGAGGTGCCCCCCTCCACAGTTACACACCTCGGTCATATCGTTGTAATGCTTAGGCGAAGCCCTGCGTCGGTAACTTTATCATCACCGTCACCACGCTGTCGTGCTGACGGAACTCTCCCTCGGCCTTAGTTGGATCAAGAGTATGAGGGACGTCACCGAGCTAAACGTGTGCTGATCGCGGAGGTGTCGTGTGTTCGGTACTTGGATCGGTTGGATCGTGTAGATGTTCGACTACATCAACCGCGTTACTAAACGCTTCCGCTTTCGGTGTACGAGGGTACGTGAACACACTCTCCCCTCTCGTTGCTATGCATCTCTTAGATAGATCTTGTGTGATCGTAGATTTTTTTTTTGAAATACTGCGTTCCCCAACAGGTATGTAGCGGGAAAAGGGAAGGAGACGGCATATGGACGGCGAGAACAATACATTTGTTTTGAATTAGTTTGTATTACGTTCTATTCTTGCATCATGCCACTATGTCAATTGTCATGTCTTTTTGGGTTAGCTGCATTTATCGTAACAATATGATGACCTGAAAATAATTCATGAGACTACTAATCTGCAAAACGAGGAGAAAAGTAGGGTAATCCTAGAATGACAGCAAGAATGTGAAGTTGAGAGTTGAGACTTATGGATATCAGCTCACCCTAAAATAATTGAAGAGACCACAAATCTACAAAACGAGGAAGGGACTCACTTTGAACCAGTGACAGGCTGAACCATATTTTGATTGTTATACTAGTAGGAGTTGCACATATGGAAAACCATGGATGAGCTTGAATAAACAAAAACACTATGAAGTAGTGTGACATGTGGTGTTTCGGTGAATACTCACAACTAGAATTTTTAGTGCCCTTTTTCTTTAAGATTATATAAACTGGACCAATATGAATGGTTTTTATCATTATGACTAACCCTAAACCCTAGCAAAGGTATGCAAAAGATAAATGATGATGACAAATGTGATGAAACCTATGACAAAATGATCAATTCCACATTCATTTCGACATTCACAAGCGGCGCCGTTATTGCGTCACCTAGTTGCCCCGCCCTCACCCAAACCTCAGGCGATCATGTCGATGCCCTCAGCCATCCCTCTAACCCCGCCACACCGTGCAATCTCCCGCGACACATTTGTCCTCTCCCCTGTCGCCTCATGTACCATGGAGCTTCTTCGTCTCCTCCGCCGTCTCCGGCTCTCCGCTCCGCATCATCGCAAATCACACTGTCGAGAGGTCAGAGTGCGATTTCGCACGACGGCAAAGCGGTAGAAGATTCATACTATTACTACCTCTTTTTAGAAAAAATTGAAGATACTATTACTTGACAGAAACAATACGTAGAAAGCAGGCAATCCGGGTGTTTTAGAAAGTCTGAAATTAAAAAGGAAAAACACGACACAATAGAGTACCGTGCGGGCCACAGCGACCCAAAATAAAGAAGAAGAAATGGAAGCAAATCCCGTCAACCTTCGGCAGGCAACCTTTCCCATCAAGTCGCCGCCACGTGCTCACTGCCGCAACAACTCCCGGCTCCACCTCCGGCCGAGTCAACCACTCAAAACCCAATCCCACCACCGTCCGTCCCCGCGTCCAGCGCGCTCACCAGATGCCACTCTCCTGCTTCGCCAGCGGCCGGGCCGACTCCTCCGCCGCCAAGGCCTCGTCGGCGACGTCCGTCTACTGGACGCACCTCGGCGCGATCAACCTGTCGTGGTCCCGCGCCGCGCTGGGCCTCGTCCTCACCGTCGACATCGCCCTCGCCGGCGCCGCAGCGCCCGCGCGGTTCGTTCTCCTGCCGCTGCTCCCGTGGCGGCGGCGCGGGTCCAAGCGCTTCTCCGGCGCGTCCGGCCACTCCGTCGCCTTCTCGTGGGACCTCTCGCGCGCCCGCCTCGCGCCGCGCCGGCCCGAGCCGCTGTCCGGGTACTTCGTGCTCGTGTCGATCGACGGCGAGCTCGCCCTGGCCGCTGGCGACCTCCAGTCGTCGTTGCCTTCGCCGGCGGCGTCCGCGGGCCTTCTCCTGTCGCGCCGCGAGAACGCCTACCCTCCCGGATGCGGCGGCGCATACACCACCACCGTGGCCGTAGCGGGCGAGGAGCACGAGGTGTCCGTGGCCGTGGAGGAGGCGGCCATGTGGGTAGCCCTGGACGGCAAGAAGGCCCTCCGGGTCCGGCGCCTCCCGTGGAAGTTCCGCGGCAGCGAGAGGCTCGACCTCCCGCACGGCGGCCGGTCCGTCCGCGTCACCTGGGATCTCCACGGCTGGCTCTTCGCCCCGGACGCCGCCGCCGTCTTCGTCCTCCGTTTCGACACTGACGGGGCGAACCCGGTGGACGACAACGACATGGGGGATGGAGACGTCGGCATGCACGCGTTAAGGCAGAACTCCTTCCGGAGCCGCCATGCCGACAGCAGCGGCGAGAGCGATATGAGGGGGTCGTGGAGGCGCGGCCCGTTCAGGTCGGGCTCCGACTCGTCCCCGACGGTGTCCGTGGCGTCGACGTCCGCGGCGTCGTCGTCGGCCGGGAGCGTGGCGACGGTGACCGAGTGGATCACGGCGGAGGAGGCCGAGCTGCGGGACGGCGGCGGCGGGTTCTCTCTGATAATCCACCTCTGGAAGAAGCGGAGGCCGCGGTGATGCCTTCACGGCGTCCGTGCCTTAGCTCCGTCGCAGTTGCATTGGATTGCACGCACGAACTCATGCCTCGTGCATGCAGAATTGAATTGTTGATGTGATTTCTTTCCTTGTCGCCATGGATGAGAACTTCTGGAATGCAATTTTGTCAATTCGTCATTTATTTTATTTTTAAATGAAGGTCAAAGATTTGTTTCTCCATTAGTTAAGAAAAGATAATTGTCCTGTTAGTTAACAGAAAACAGGTGAAAAACGTCACAATAGGTTGGGAGGCACACAGAAGAGTCTATACAAAACAGTATAAAGAAGGTCTCATTGAGCTGGCACATTAGTGTCACGGTCAACACTTTTTTCTGAGCAAGCGTTACCGTCGTCCCTTCACCATTGGCAAGCAACTCCGACTTCGCTACAAACGATCATCAATCCAACCCACCCCGTAGAGGGTGTGTGGGGTGCCAAGCACTCTGCGACTCACGGCAAGGACAATGCAATACGGACTCTAACGAAGAGCTACGAAATAGAACTATCCAAAGCCGACGTCACCGAAGATCACCGAACGAACCACCCGATCAGTGGCAGAGCTACGTGAGGGCAAAAGGTGGCCATGGCCCGCCCAGCCTAAAAACAAAACACTCACACTATGCATGAAGTGATGGCCAGCTCAAGAGCAATTTCCTTCAGATTAGCCTGCCCAGCCCGCCCAGTTTTTTGTTTCAAGCTCCGCCACTGTACCCGATGCCCATCATCATCCCCGCCGCCGCATGCAGCCTCGACTTCACAACAACAAACAACTCGCGGACACACCGAAGAAGACCGACCCGACTACATCAACCATTGTCGTGCCTCCGACATCGCTCACCCATATCGTCATTGCCACAGAAGCCCAACACCAGCACCACCGGGGACGGTGGAAGTCCGTCATCTATTCATTTATACCGCGTGAATTGCTAGAGCAAAGTCCCATTGTTAATCCACGAGTGAGCGGCGGTGAGATCCAAGACGAGGGGCTGTTCCTTTCGTACTCTTCCACGAGCGCAACTACGTGTAGATACAAACAGAAGCTTTTGGGGGAGCAGTCGCCACTCGCCGGCCACCTTGGGAAGCTGGTAACCGTCTGAACCGGGAGAATTTTCCTCGTCTTCGGCTCGATGAGTGAGATTTTGAAGCGAACTCTACGCGGGTCAGTGAGGGCGACGTGGATAGGGAGTGACGCCGGCTGAAAACCCGTCCGTGTGTACTACTGTACCGGTGGTCTGACCATTTGGCGTTTGACCGACCGTGCAGAGTGAACGCACGATGCTTCGGGCGCCACTTTTCCGATCCTGGGACTGTACCACTGGTGCTGGCGCTAGCAGCCACCAGCCAGTGCGGTGTCGACGTCGCTGACCAGGCCCTTGTCGAAAATAAAAAAACGTCGCTGACTGACCGAGTCCCGTTCAAAGGGAAGGAGGTCGTTGCGCCCTGCCTCGCGCGACGAATTTCCTCCGTTAACGCGTGGTGGGTTGAGCCAATAGCGCTAAAGAAAAACTTAATTTTTTTTATTCGTGCGGCTCAGCCCCTCTGAAAACCAGCAGGGCCGGGCCAGGTTTTGAGAGTGTCGTCCATTCAACATGATTCTGGGGATTTTAAAACGAGCAAGATTTTTAAAAACTATATATTTTTAAAGAAATTGTCGTGCATTTAAAAACTTACAAAATTTTAAAAATTGCATGAATCATAACAATGCTCATGCGTTATGGAAAATATTAATGATTTATTTTCTAATGATTTAGGGTTTTTAAAAAATCATGAAATTTAAAGAGTGTTCTCAAATTTTAAAAAATGATCGTGTATTCGAAAACCAAAAGAGAAAAAACAGAAGGAAAGGGGGGTGGGACAAAATTCAGTGAAAACCTGAATAAAAGAAGGGGCGTGGTGCGCATCCGCCGGCGGATCTTTTAAAAAGATCCACTGACTTGCGAGCCGTCGGCGTACGGCAAAGTAGTGTCTTTGGTTCTTGCAGCAGAGTTGCTGTTGCAGAAATCTTTGCAACAGGCGTCTTGTTGCAGAAATCTTTACAACATAGGTCATGTTGTAGAAAAACTTTTGTAACAAGGGTCCAGTTGTGGGTTTTTTTGTCTTCATCTCTGTGGAAGAAACTTTTGCAACATAGGTGATGTTGCAGAAATTTTCTGCAACATCACCTATGTTACAGCAAAATTGTAATCAAGATGATGTTGTACAAACGTCGTCACCGTTGCGGACGCATGTCACAATAGATGTGGCCATTGTTCGCTGTTGCCGTTTGCAACTTCGTCGTTGCAATTGCAACACTGAGGCAGCCAATGATGGCCTCGCCGCGGCGCCGTTGCCCATCCTTTTCCTGCTCCTCAACATCGTCGTCACGTGCATCGTTGTCGTCTCCATCCAGCCCACCAGGCGAGCAGCCACATCAACGGGCTATAAGAAGCATCGGGGCGGAGTCGACCCGACGGCTCATGCGATGTTGGTGGCGAACGACTAGCCGTGGTGGATGCCGACAAGCGGTGGCGGAGGTGGGCATGCGGGAGCTTCGAGAGAGGGACATCAAACGGCGGTGGTCGCGAGCTCCCAAAGAGATTTGGAGGAAAACGAAGTGTATGCGAGGAAGACGTTGGATGCAAAAGGATAGGGCAGCGTGCGGTCAGTTGTTGGGCTACGTGGCTATGTGTGCCAGAGCCAAAAATGATTCTCTCTGTACCATAGGATCAAAATGGATCGGACCGTTTGGAAAGCAGCGGACGCAACAACACGATCTACCGGGTGATTACAATCGTTTCCTATACAAGAAACATAAAACACAAAAATATAAATGAATCCAACGAAAACTGGTCAAAAAGACATAAAACTGTCACAAAACGCGAACTGCTACAAGAAAAGCAGACGGCCGAAAAACAACGAGCCAAAATGTGTCAGTCCCGTTACTGAGAATAGGTGCATAATTCGTACTGTGTTGCATCTATTCTTTATTGCGGGCCAAGAATAAGATATTGCGGCGTGGAGAGCTCCTAATTCGCGCCTTCCGCGCCAGGTAAGCGCAGCGGTGCTCACGCGCTACACAAGTAGTGCGGCGCAGCAAGGAACCGAGCACTGCTCGCTCCCCATCGCTTGGTTTTCAGGGTTGACCGCTCGATCATTGACCTGTTGACCGCTAAATTGACAGTCGACTTTAAATAATTATAAATATGGAAACAAAGTTCAAAAAAATGAAAAAAAATCATAAAATTTGAATAAAAGTGCAAGAATATTTAAAAAGTTCAATTTTTTGAAAAATGTCAAAGATTCATGGCTATTTATTTTTTTTAAAAAATTGAAGCATGTTTACTAATTTGAAAAAAGTTCATAAATTTAAAAAAGATCAGGAATTTGAATAAATATAACCAAAAAAGGGGAAAATCACAAAATTGAGAAAAATTCAAACTTTTAAAAGAAATTTACTAATTTTAAAAACTTCCTAAATTTATAAAAAGTTGATAAAAATGAGAAAAAGTTCATGAATTTGAGAAAATTAGATGAAGTTGATTTTTTCCTTTTGAATTTCAAAAAAATGTCGCACTTGGAAAATGAAAACAATAAGAAAAAGTGAAAAGGAAAACGAAAAAACCAGCCCAGAAATAATACAAACGTAAAAGAAAACAAAACTATCAGAAGCTTCCATGAGCTTCCAAAATCTAGGATGAGATTGCTCTTTACATGCATAGATGGGTCGGCCGATTTGGATATCGGGGGTGGGGGCGCGCCTGATGGAAAAAATGTCGTAAGCGTCGCTTAAAGCGCCAAATAGGATCTTGCTCCGTCAAGAGGTGTTATGGACGTACCAAATATTGTGGTCGTTTGCTAACAAAAACTAGAGAACATGTTATAGGCGACTCATCACCCTGTTGGGCTTGTCCCTATATTATTTATATCAATCGGGCCCTAGACTTTGAAGTAAAAATGACTTCCAACGATACGAGATATTGTCGAAAACTACAATCGGGTCATCAAAGAGCTAGAAAAACTCAATCTTCAACATGAGATGAAACAACATTGTTGTTGTTGCTCCATTGCCAAAGCATGTCTAACGTTGTATCATGTGGCCGGGGATGTCCTTGTGCTATGATCTAGCCGAACCAATGTCCAGGAGAATAAGCCACTATTGTAGAAGTCTTTGTATAGATCCGAAATCCCAAAGAACAACCATCTTTTCAACAAAACTTTCAGCATTCCCAACGACGACGCAGAAAACACAGCTACATCAGAGATGGAGCAAGAACAACCAGAGAGCAACATGTCACGTCAGGGATTCACCCAAGGGGAGAAACAACGCCACAACTTCATCTTCGCCGCAAAAACATGAGGGAACATCATCTTGGTCCCAAGGGCCATCTTCTGTTGTCAACACCGTTAGATGCCCGTAAGACCACCATCGCAAAAAATTATGAATAGCATGATCATTACCTCGACACCAACACAAAGACACCAAAAGCGCCCCCAAGACATGAATGACCCCGAGATCACATAGACAATCTCCTAGATTCAACACCAATAGCCGGGTGAACCACCGCTTAGATGGGGCGTCTGGAGGAAAGTTATCCAGCACCGCCATCGCCATCGTTTAAGCTGAAGGTATGGATAATTAGACACCTAAATGAGACATCTATACTAGTGGACACACGTGGAACATGGCTTCCGGGGTTCCGCTCCATCCCGCCTCCACCATAGTAGTTGATAAAGGTGGAATGTGTGTGACGCTAGAGTCTGAAGCAGCCACCCTCTCCTCTCGTTGGATCACCTCTCGCGGCTAGGGTTTTATGGCATGTGGCTCTTTTCTGGGAAGTCGTGGTCTCAGCTGCCGAAAATTGATAGGCAGGGATGGCAACAGAGGCGGTGGCGTTGGGTTAAATCTGGGACAACCTCGCAGTGATTAGGGGCGTAAGCAGGGACGAAGTTATGAGGGCGTCAGGCTCTATTTAAAGGACAAGTCAGCTAGCTCTGTCATGCGCCAGATCATAGTGTACATTAGACGTGGGCGACATGCGTTGCATGGGAGGTCAGTGACAACCCTTGCAGGTGGGCCCTGCATGGAAGTGGGAGAGAGAGAGCAGTAGGGTGAGAGAGGGGCGTCGGGCACGATTGTTGATAATTTTCAACAGAAAAGGGCATTGATACGTCCATTTTGCATCATGTTTTCTTACTATTATTTATAATGTTTTTATCCATAATAATGCTTTTTGGAGTAATTCTAATGCCTTTTCTCTCATAATATGTAGGGTATACACAAAGAGGGAGAATTCTGGCAGCTGGAAATCTGGACCTGAAAAAGCTACGTCAAGCTACCTATTCTACACAACTCCAAATGACCTGAAACTTCACGAGGATTTTTATGAAATATTTGAGAATTATTGGAGAAAATAACTACCAGAGGGGTGTGACGCCCCTGATTTGACCGTACACTAATCATACACGCAAACGTGTACGATCAAGATCAGGGACTCACGGGAAGATATCACAACACAACTCTACAAATAAAATAAGTCATATAAGTATCACATTACAAGCCAGGGGCCTCGAGGGCTGAATACAAGAGCTCGATCATAGACGAGTCAGCAGAAGCAACAATATCTGAGTACAGACATAAGTTAAACAAGTTGCCATAAGATGGCTAGCACAAGCTGGGATACAGATCGAAAGAGGCGCAGGCCTCCTGCATGGGATACTCCTAAATTACTCTTGGTCGTCGGCGGCGTCCTGCACGTAGTAGGAGGCACCTCCAGTGTAGTAGGAGTCGTCATCGGTGGCGTCTGGCTCCTGGGCTCCAACATCTGGTTGCGACATCCGAGAAGAAAGGAAAAGGGGGAAAAGAGGGAGCAAAGCAACCATGAGTACTCATCCAAAGTACTCGCAAGCAAGGATCTACAGTATATATGCATTGGTATTAATGAAATGGGAAGTATCTGTGGACTGAACTGCAGAATGGCAGAATAAGAGGGGGATAGCTAGTCCTATCGAAGACTACGCTTCCGGCAGCCTTCATCTTCAAGCATATAGAAGAGAGTAGATGGTAAGTTCACATCGTATAGCATAATCCTACCCGGCGATCTTCTCCTCGTCTCCCTGTGAGAGAGCTGTCACCGGGTTGTATCTGGCACTTAAAAGGGTGTGTTTTATTAAATATCCGGTTCTAGTTGTCATAAGGTCAAGGTACAACTCCAGGTCGTCCTTTTACCAAGGGACACGACTATTCAAATAGATAAACTTCCCTGCAGGGGTGCACCACATTACCCAACACGCTCGATCCCTCTGGCCGGGCACACTTTCCTGGGTCATACCCGGCCTCGGAAGATCAACACGTTGCAACCCTACCTAGGCACAATAGAGAGGTCAGCATGCCTGTCTAAATCCTATGCGCGAAGGGGTCTGGGCCCATCGCCCGTTGCACACCTGCATGTTGCGGACGTGGCTGGTAAGCAGACCTAGCCTCCCTAATACAAGAGCAGGCGTTCCAGTCCAATCCGGCGCGCGCCGGTCAGTCGGTAACGTCAAGAAGGCTTCGGCTGATACCACAACATCGAGTGCCCATAACTGTTCCTGCGTAGTTGGTTAGTGCGTATAGGCTAGTGACCAGACTCAGATCAAATACCAAGATCTCGTTAAGCATGTTATTTTGAAGTAACCGCGGACGCCAACCAGGGCCAGGCCCACCTCTCTCCTAGGTGGTCCCAACCTGCCCTATCACTCCGCCACAAAGTAACAGTCGGGGGCCGTCGGGAACTCAGGCCCAGCACTACCGGGATGGAACCACCTGTCCTTTCAGCCCCCACACCGGAATCACTCGCGGGTACTCTACGAGCCGACCCGACTTTAGTCACCACAGGTATCATATATTATGTATATAAGTATATACCCATGATCACCTCTCGAGTGATCACGGCCCGAGCATAGCATGGCAGACATACAAGAATGTAGGGCCACTGATGGTATACTAGCATCCTATAGTAAGCATTTAGGATTGCAGGCAAAGATAACAACAGTAGTAGCAAAGACAGGCTATGCATCAGGATAGGATTAACGGAAAGCAGTAGCATGCTACACTACTCTAATGCAGACAGTAGAGAGAAGAATAGGCGATATATGGTGATCAGGGGGGGGGGGCTTGCATGCAAGCTCTGTTGAAAAGAAAGAAGTGTCGTTGTCGACGTAGTCGATCACCGGCGCATCATCGGCCTTGGGGTCTACCGGAGAGAAGAGGGGGAAGAAACAATAAATAAAGCAAACAAAACATCATAAAGCATAACATGGTAATATAACGTGTCGGGTGTGGCCTAACGTATGTCTACACGAATAGGTGTAGGGGGAATCAACCGGGAATGTTTTTCCGGTTCCGGAGTTGTGTCAGACAGGTAACCGGAGGGGGATGTTGCATGTTCAGATAGTTAGAGGCATCTGATAGCTAAACGGGCTGCATATTCGGATTCGTCTCGTCGTTCTGAGCAACTTTCATGTAGAAAACATTTTCATCCGAGCTACGATTAATTTTCTATGTTTTTCTAAAGTTTTAATCATTTTCTGAAATTTATTTAGTTAATTTAAATAAACATTATCCAGAATAGTTTGGGATGATGTCAGCATGGTGTATGTGTGACGTCAACAGTCAACAGTGCGGTCAACTGGAGTCAAACCTGACCTGTGGGTCTAGTGGGACCCATTGGTCAGTGACTGTGGCTTTAACAGAGTGTTAGATTAACAAAACAGGTCAGTTAGTGGGTGGGACCAACTGTCAGTGAGTGATTAGCATTTAACTTAATTAATTAATTAATTAATAGATTATCTATTTAACTAAAATCATTTAATTAGGCGGGACCCACATGTCAGTGACATGGGGCCGGCCATGTCAGCGGCTGACCGGCCCGTCAGCGACGCAGGGGGACCCACGCATCAGGCCAGCTCGGCGATGGCATGCGACTCGTCGAAATCACGTCGGCGAGCTCGTTCGCGGCGGCGCATCCTCGGGCATCATCGGAAAACGCCCACAGGGCATCATTTTGATCGTGGTCGGACGCGTTAGAACGGCAAGACGATGACGCGTCGGTTGGTGGTGGTTTCGCAGGCCACGGTGGCCGGAGTAGAGCGGGGCTTCGACGTCGGCGGCGACTGGAGTTGGGCGAACTCGGACCCGGGGCTAGGGGGCACTAGGAGGGGAGATGGGGGTCGCGTTGAGCTCTGGTGAGGCCCGGAAGCTCGAGGCACTGCTAGGGTGCGATCTCGTAGGCTAGTGGCCACGACGACGAGGCAAGCAACAGCGGTGAGGTTCGGCTACGGTGGCTTGTTGCATCTAGGGGCAATTAGGAGGGGAGGAGAGGAGCGCAACAGGCGCGGCGACTCACAGTGGGGGTCGAGGAGCAGCTCGGGGAGGCTGGGGAGGTCGCGGTGGCGCGGATCGACGGCGACGCAGAGGCGGAGCTCGAAGGAGGGGATCAGCAAGGGCGGCGTCGATGTGGCGTCCCGGTGCCATCCAGCAGGAGCAGGCGTCGTGGTCGGTAGCGGCAGTCGCGTGGACAGCTTGGAACGGCGGAAGGTGGCCGGTGGCCACGCCAACGATGAGGCGCGGCGACTGGTGCATTCAGGTGATACGTCTCCAAGTATCTATAATTTTTGATTGTTCCATGCTATTATATTATCAATTTTGGACGTTAATGGGCTTGTTTTTACACTTTTATATTATTTTTGGGACTAACCTATTAACCGGAGGCCCAGCCCAAATTGTTGTTTTTTGCCTATTTTAGAGTTTCGCTGAAAAGGAATATCAAACGGAGTCCAAACGGAATGAAACCTTTGGGAGCGTTATTTTTGGAACAAACGTGATCCATGAGACTTGGAGTGGACGTCAAGAAACAATCGAGGAGGCCACGAGGCAGGGGGGCGCCCACCCCCCTGGGCGCGCCCTCCACCCTCGTGGGCCCGTCGTTGTTCCACCGACCTACTTCTTCCTCCTATATATATATATATATATCCATATACCCCACAAACATCTAGGAGCACCACGAAAACCTAATTCCACCGCCGCAACCTTCTGTACCCAAGAGATCCCATCTTGGGGCCTTTTCCGGAGCTCTGCTGGAGGGGGCATTGATCACGGAGGGCCTCTACATCAACTTCATGGCCCCTCCGATGATGTGTGAGTAGTTTACTTCAGACCTTCGGGTCCATATCTAGTAGCTAGATGGCTTCTTCTCTCTCTTTGGATCTCAATAAAAGTTCTCCTCGATTCTCTTGGAGATCTATTCGATGTAACTCTTCTTTTTGCGGTGTGTTTGTCGAGATTCGATGAATTGTGGGTTTATGATCAAGTTTATCTATGATTAATATTTGAATCTCATTTTATGTATGATTGGTTTATCTTTGCAAGTCTCTTCGAATTATCAGTTCGGTTTGGCCTACTAGATTGATCTTTCTTGTAATGGGAGAAGTGCTTAGCTTTGGGTTCAATCTTGTGGTGCTCGATCCCAGTGACAGAAAGGGAAATGACACGTATTGTATTGTTGCCATCGAGGATAAAAAGATGGGGTTTACATCATATTGCATGAGTTTATTCCTCTACATCATGTCATCTTGCTTAAGGCGTTACTCTGTTCTTATGAACTTAATACTCTAGATGCATGCTGGATAGCGGTTGATGTGTGGAGTAATAGTAGTAGATGCATAATCGTTTTGGTCTACTTGTCTCGGACATGATGCCTATATACATGATCATGCCTAGATATTCTCATAATGATCCACTTTTCTATCAATTGCTCGACAGTAATTTTTTCACCCACCGTAATACTTATGCTATCTTGAGAGAAGCCAGTAGTGAAACCTATTCCCCCCGGGTCTATTTTCCATCATACAAGTTTCCAATCTACTTTATTTGGCTATCTTTTACTTTCAATCTATATCATAAAAATACCAAAAAAATATCTTATTATTATCATCTCTATCAGATCTCACTCTTGCAAGTGGCCGTGAAGGGATTGACAACCCCTTTATCGCGTTTGTTGCGAGGTTCTTATTTGTGTGTGTAGGTACGAGGCGACTCGCGCGTGGTCTCCTACTGGATTCATACCTTGGTTCTCAAAAACTGAGGGAAATACTTACGCTGCTCTACTGCATCACCCTTTCCTCTTCAAGAGAAAACCAACGCAGTGCTCAAGAGGTAGCAAGAAGGATTTCTGGCGCCGTTGCCGGGGAGATCTACGCCAAGTCAAGACATACCAAGTACCCATCACAATTCTTATCCTTAGCATTACATTATTTGCCATTTGCCTCTCGTTTTCCTCTCCCCCACTTCACCCTTGCCATTTTATTCGTCTATTTCCCATTTTCTTTCTTGTACCATGGCCGATTCAAAAAGGGATAAGGGTTCTCTCCCGAGTTTTACCTTGGATAGTCCCTCCATCCTCTCTAAGTTCATAAATAATGATGCTATGGAGAAACCTACTGGGGTTATCAATGAGAGTTTGAATAAGTTTGATGAAGATGATCCCAGAATTTTTTGTTATTTACTTGATGAATCTTTGGAAGACGCTTGGGATAGCTATTAAGATTTCGAGCTAGCTATGTGCCCAATATCAAATTGAGGTTTACCTGAAAAGCTTTTATATTGGTTTACCCTCTTCATTCAAGCAAGTTCTAGATTCTATCTTTGAAGAAGGTTTTCTTGAGGGGGATCCCGTTGATACTTATGAAAGGATGAAAACTATATTTGGGCACCCCATGAGTGAGAAGGTTGAATCTACCTCTCTTTTGTGCTTTTACCAAAATGAAACTATCAAAGAAATGAGGGCTAGCTTAGATGCCAATTTCCGTAATGTGCTTAATCTCTATTCCACTATCAATGGCCACGTGCTATCTCAAAATAGAAAGATAAATGCTATAGAAAAGAAATTTTCTCTTTTCTTTCCTAATACCAAAGATGGCAATACCTAGATCTATCCTTTCTTTTATGCCTAGCTAGGGGCGTTAAACGACAGCGCTTGTTGGGAGGCAACCCAATTTTATTTTTATTCCTTGATTTTTGCTCCTGTTTAGTAATAAATAATTTATCTACCCTCTGTTTTGGTTGTGTTTTTGTGTTTAATTAGTGTTTGTGCCAAGTAGAACCGTTGGGAAGACTTGGGGAAAGTCTTTTTGATCCTGCTGTAAAAAACAGAAACTTTAGCGCTCACGAGAATTGCTGCCATTTTTATTTGAGAATGCTATTTAGTTAATTATTTTTGCATATGATTAATAGATAAATTACTCACATCCAGAAATTTATTTTAGAATTTTTTGGATTCCAAAAGTTTGCGTTAGTTACAGATTACTACAGACTGTTCTGTTTTTGACAGATTCTGTTTTTCGTGTGTTGTTTGCTTATTTTAATGAATCTATGGCTAGTAAAAGAGTTTATAAACCATAGAGAAGTTGGAATACAGTAGGTTTAACACCAATATAAATAAATAATGAGTTCATTACAGTACCTTGAAGTGGTGTTTTGTTTTCTTTCGCTAACGGAGCTCACGAGATTCTCTTGTTAAGTTTTGTGTTGTGAAGTTTTCAAGTTTTGGGTAAAGATTTGATGGATTATGGAACAAGGAGTGGCAAGAGCCTAAACTTGGGGATGCCGATGGCACCCCAAGGTAAAATACAAGGACACCAAAAAGCCTAAGCTTGGGGATGCCCCAGAAGGGATCCCCTCTTTTGTCTTCGTTTACCGGTAACTTTGCTTGGAGCTATATTTTTATTCGCCACATGATATGTGTTTTGCTTGGAGCGTCTTGTATGATTTGAGTCTTTGATTTTTAGTTTACCACAATCATCCTTTCTGTACACACCTTTTGAGAGAGACACACATGAATTGGAATTTATTAGAATACTCTATGTGCTTCACTTATATCTTTTGAGCTATATAGTTTTTTCTCTAGTGCTTCGCTTATATCTTTTAGAGCATGATGGTGGTTTTATTTTATAGAAATAATTGATCTCTCATGATTCACTTATATTATTTTGAGAGTCCTTTAGAACAACATGGCAATTTGCTTTTAGGCGTAATAAAAACTTTCAAATAAGTGCATTGAATACTAAAGAGAAGTTTGATACTCGATGATTCTTTTGAGATATGGAGATGGTGATATTAGAGTCATGCTAGTTGAGTAGTTGTGAATTTGAGAAATACTTGTGTTGAAGTTTGTGATTCTCGTAGCATGCACGCATGGTGAACCGTTATGCGATGAAGTCGAAGCATGATTTATTTATTGATTTCCTTCCTTATGAGTGGCGGTCGGGGACGAGCGATGGTCTTTTCCTACCAATCTACCCCCCTAGGAGCATGCGCGTAGTACTTTGTTTCAATAAATAATAGATTTTTGCAATAAGCATGTGAGTTCTTTATGACTAATGTTGAGTCCATGGATTATACGCACCCTCACCCTTCCACAATTGCTAGCCTCTCTAGTACCACGCAACTTTCGCCGGTACCATAAACCCACCATATACCTTCCTTAAAACAACCACCCTACCTATCTATTATGGCACTTCCATAGCCATTCTGAGATATATTGCCATGCAACTTTCCACTGTTCCGTTTGCTATGACACGCTTCATCATTGTCATATTGCTTTGCATGATCATGTAGTTGACATCGTATTTGTGGCAAAGCCACCGTTCATAATTTTTTCATACATGTCACTGTTGATTCATTGCGTATCCCGGTACACCACCGGAGGCATTCATATAGAGTCATATTTTGTTCTAAGTATTGAGTTGTAATTCTTGAGTTGTAAGTAAAAATAAGTGTGATGATCATCATTATTAGAGCATTGTCCCAGTGAGGAAAGGATGATGGAGACTATGATTCCCCCACAAGTCGGGATGAGACTCCGGACGAAAAAAGAAAAGAAAAAAAAGAGGCAAAAAAATAGTCCCAAATAAAAAAATAAAAAAAATAAAAAAATGAAATGAGAGAAAAAGAGAGATGGGACAATGTTACTATCCTTTTTCCACACTTGTGCTTCAAAGTAGCACCATGATCTTCATGATAGAGAGTCTCTTATGTTGTCACTTGCATAAACTAGTGGAAATTTTACATTATAGAACTTGGCTTGTATATTCCAATGATGGGCTTCCTCAAATTGCCCTAGGTATTCGTGAGCAAGCAAGTTGGATGCACACCCACTTAGTTTCTTTTGTTGAGCTTTCATACACTTATAGCTCTAGTGCATCCGTTGCATGGCAATCCCTACTCACTCACATTATATCTATTAATGGGCATCTCCATAGCCTGTTGATACGCCTAGTTGATGTGAGACTATCTTATCCTTTTTTGTCTTCTCCAGAACCACCATTTTATTCCACCATAGTGCTATATCCATGGCTCACGCTCATATATTGTGTGAAGATTTAAAAAGTTTGAGAACATCAAAAGTATGAAACAATTGCTTGGCTTGTCATCGGGGTTGTGCATGATTTAATATTTTGTGTGATGAAGATAGAGCATAGCCAGACTATATGATTTTGTAGGGATAACTTTCTTTGGACATGTTATTTTGTGAAGACATGATTGCTTAGTTAGTATGCTTGAAGTATTATTATTTCTATGCCAATATTAAAATTTTATCTTGAATCTTTCGGATCTAAACATTCATGCCACAATAAATAAAAATTACATTAAGAAATATGTTAGGAAGCATTCCACATCAAAAATTCTGTTTTTATCATTTGCCTACTCGAGGACGAGCAGGAATTAAGCTTGGGAATGCTTGATACGTCTCCAACGTATCTATAATTTTTGATTGTTCCATGCTATTATATTATCTATTTTGGATGTTAATGGGCTTATTTTTACACTTTTATATTATTTTTGGGACTAACCTATTAACTGGAGGCCCAACCCAAATTGCTGTTTTTTTGCCTATTTTAGAGTTTCACCGAATAGGAATATCAAAAGGGGTCCAAACGGAATGAAACCTTCGGGAGCGTTATTTTTGGAACAAACGTCAAGAAACATTCGAGGAGGCCACGAGGCAGGGGGGCACGCCCAGCCCCCCTGGGCGCTCCCTCCACCCTCGTGGGCCCCTTGTTGCTCCACCGGCCTACTTCTTCCTCCTATATATATCCATATACCCCGCAAACATCCAGGAGCACCAGAAAAACCCAATTCCACCGCCACAACCTTCTATGCCCAAGAGATCCCATCTTGGGGCCTTTTCCGGAGCTCCGCCAGAGGGGGCATTGATCACGGAGGGCCTCTACATCAACTCCATGGCCCCTCCGATGATGTGTGAGTAGTTTAGTTCAGACCTTCGGGTCCATAGCTAGTAGCTAGATGGCTTCTTCTCTCTCTTTGGATCTCAATACAAAGTTCTCCTCGATTCTCTTGGAGATCTAATCGATGTAACTCTTCTTTTTGCGGTGTGTTTGTCGAGATCCGATGAATTGTGGGTTTATGATCAAGTTTATCTATGAACAATATTTGAATCTTCTCTGAATTCTTTTATGTATGATTTTTGTATCTTTGCAAGTCTCTTCGAATTATTAGTTTGGTTTGGCCTACTACATTGATCTTTCTTGCAATGGGAGAAGTGCTTAGCTTTGGGTTTAATCTTGCAGTGCTCGATCCCAGTGACATAAAGGGAAATGACACGTATTGTATTGTTGCCATCGAGGATAAAAAGATGGGGTTTACATCATATTGCATGAGTTTATCCCTCTACATCATGTCATGTTGCTTAAGGCGTTACTCTGTTCTTATGAACTTAATACTATAGATGCATGTTGGATAGCGGTTGATATGTGGAGTAATAGTAGTCGATGCAGAACCATTTTGCTCTACTTGTCTCGGACGTGATGCCTATATACATGATCATGCCTATATATTCTCATAATGATTAACTTTTCTATCAATTGCTCGACAGTAATTTGTTCACCCGCCGTAATACTTATGCTATCTTGAGAGAAGCCACTAGTGAAACCTATAGCCCCGGGTCTATTTTCCATCATACAAGTTTCCAATGTACTTTATTTTGCTATCTTTTACTTTCAATCTATAACATAAAAATACCAAAAATATTTATCTTATTATTATCATCTCTATCAGATCTCACTCTTGCAAGTGGTCGTGAAGGGATTTACAACCCCTTTATCGCGTTGGTTGTGAGGTTCTTATTTGTGTGTGTAGGTACGAGGTGACTCGCGCGTGGTCTCCTACTGGATTGATACCTTGGTTCTCAAAAACTGAGGGAAATACTTACGCTGCTCTACTGCATCACCCTTTCCTCTTCAAGGTAAAACCAACGCAGTGCTCAAGAGGTAGCATCGGCGAGCAAGATCTCAGAGGGAGAGGGCGAGGGAGAGAGTGAGGGTTCGAGCTTGGGTTTGCATCGGCATCTAGGAGGCCTTGTAGACGTCGGAGAAGCACCGGATGAGCGCCGCGTGGCTCATCCGTAGCATGGACGCGCGCGCGGTATCCACCGCGCTGGGGATGAACAGGGAGGACGACGACCACGTTGTGGGCTGGGCCTGCACATTGTGCACTAGAGGCCTAATAACACGTGGCTTATTTCTTCTTTTCCTTTTTTATTTCTATTTTATTTTAACTACCGTTTTCTTTTTATTAGCCAAGACAAATGAATTTAGTTAAACATGAAATTTGGCACATAATTCAAGCACAATATTTTGGAGTGGCACATAAAGTTTGGAGGCAATTTGAGTTAAATAAATAACTAATAATTTTGCAAATGCCATTTTATTTACTGTTGGAACACTTATTAATTTCCTAGAGTTTTATCTGTGATTCAAATGATGTTGGTTTTTACATGGTAATTCCTTAGTGAATATTTGCAACCTAATGAACATTTTTAATTCACTGTTTTATGAAACTATACTTTGACTTATCATTTGAATTTGTATTTGAACTAATTTTGAAACGAGTGAGGTTTAGCAAAATTTTAATTACGATGACCTAGCATCATTAATAGGGGTTTACTTTAGCTTAACTATCGGGGTGCCAAAAATCTCCTCCACTGCAAGAAATCTCGTCCTGAGATTTAAGAGGTGGGGTAAGGGGGAAAGTTCTGGTTACGAAATTCTAATGGATCTTTTGTTCTAGGTTGCGCTTTTCGAAGAAGTCGATCCATCACATTGACGTCTTCATTCCTCTGCTTCAGGTCATCTTGATGAAGTCTTCATCCTTTCTTTGGGGTCTTCATCGTACTTACGAATAGTTAGGGGGCAACTTGACAACGATAGGATGCCATAAGGGTTAATCATCCAGTGGTTATCCCAGGAACGAGCCCATGATTATCTCTCGGGTTGAACCAATGAAACACATGAGAGGAAAGTAATAAGGTACAATAAGAAGTTTCGAATGGGTAGACAATCATTCGGCGTCTGAAACAAAGTGTGAAAGGGGTCTAGAGCAATGAGAATAACTGAATAAGTATTGCGTCCGATACCAGAATAGATTACTAGGAAGGTGGCCCATGAATTACATACGAAATCAAGCACGCGGATTAAGTTTGGCAACAAGGGTGTACATGAGAGTCAGGTTTCGATTATGTGGAACTGTGGGTTAGGGGCCCACCATGTGGGTTAAAAGTAGAAAGGGTGCTGACAACTTGCACGGTCACGATAGCAAGGTATGTTAGAGGTTAGCCTGCCAGTTATGTTGGCAACAATGTTGGTACCAAGGGCAAGGGACGAAGAGAACCATTTTCCTGCTCGTTGAATGATGTCTACTACACAACCTTCTTCTTGTAGACGTTGTTGGGCCTCCAAGTGCAGAGGTTTGTAGGACAGTAGCAAATTTCCCTCAAGTGGATGACCTAAGGTTTATCAATCCGTGGGAGGCGTAGGATGAAGATGGTCTCTCTGAAGCAACCCTGCAACCAAATAACAAAGAGTCTCTTGTGTCCCCAACACACCCAATACAATGGTAAATTCTATAGGTGCACCAGTTCGGCAAAGAGATGGTGATACAAGTGCAATATGGATAGTAGATAATGGTTTTTGTAATCTGAAAATATAAAAACAGCAAGGTATAGCAAGTGGTAAAAGTGAGCACAAACGGTATTGCAATGCGTCGAAACAAGGCCTAGGGTTCATACTTTCACTAGTGCAAGTTCTCTCAACAATAATAACATAATTGGATCATATAACTATCCCTCAACATGCAACAAAGAGTCACTTAAAGTCTCTAATAACGGAGAACAAACGAAGAGATTATTGTAGGGTATGAAACCACCTCAAAGTTATCCTTTCCGATCGATCTATTCAAGAGTCGGTAGTAAAATAACACAAAGCTATTCTTTCCGTTCGATCTATCATAGAGTTCGTACTAGAATAACACGTTAATACACAAATCAACCAAAACCCTAATGTCACCTAGACACTCCAATGTCACCTCAAGTATCCGTGGGTATTATTATACGATATGCATCACACAATCTCAGATTCATCTATTCAACCAACACAAAGAACTTCAAAGAGTGCCCCAAGGTTTCTACTGGAGAGTCAAGATGAAAACGTGTGCCAACCCCTATGCATAAGTTCACGAGGTCACATAACTCGCAAGTTGATCACCAAAACATACATCAAGTGGATCACGTGATATCCCATTGTCACCACAGATAAGCACATGCAAGACATACATCGAGTGTTCTCAAATCCTTAAAGACTGAATCCGATAAGATAACTTCAAAGGGAAAACTCAATTCATCACAAGAGAGTAGAAGGGGTAGAAACATCATAAGATCCAAATATAATAGCAAAGCTCGTGATACATCAAGATCGTACCACCTCAAGAACACGAGAGAAAGAGAGAGATCAAACACATAGCTACTGGTACATACCCTCAGCCCCGAGGGTGTACTAATCCCTCCTCGTCATGGAGAGCACCGGGATGACGAAGATGGCCACCGGAGAGCGATTCCCCCCTCCTGCAGGGTGCCGAAACGGGTCTAGATTGGTTTTTGGTGGCTACGGAGGCTTCTGGCGGCGGAACTCCTGATCTAGGTTTCTTTCTGGAAGTTTTCGGTTATATAAGAGGTGTTGGAGTCGGGAAGAAGTCAGGGGAGTCCCCGAGGCGGCCACGAGGCAGGGGCGCGCGCCCAGGGGGGTAGGGCGCGCCCCCCACCCCGTGGTGGCCTCAGGGCTCTTCTGGCCAACTTCTGATACTTCGTGGGCTTCTTCTGGTCCAAAAATGGTCTCCGTCAAATTTCAGCTCAATTGGACTCCGTTTGGTTTTCCTTTTCTACAAAACTCAAGAACAAGGAATAAACAAAAACTGGCACTGAGCTCTAGGTTAATAGGTTAGTCCCAAAATCATATAAAAGTGTAAAATAAAGCCCATTAACATCCAAAACAAATAATATAATAGCATGGAACAATCAAAAATTATAGATACGTTGGAGACGTATCATTGCACGAGGCGGATCAATATGCAAAGTTCTCGTCCGTCGATGGTTACTGAAATGTCACCAATAATAGTAACAAGGTCTTGCTGACATAATTGTACAACAAGGTGCTTACCTAATTAGAGAATTACTGCCCAATTAAGTCAGATTACAAGAAAGGTTAAACAAACCACTGGAAAGGAAAATGCGATTATCAGATTAAACGGAACAATGGAAAGGAAAATATGTTTAAACACATAGTTCAGGGGGTATATCCTTCCCAAGGATAAGCAGAGCATGATATCCATGACAAGATATAACATAGAGAACCCTTTAGGTAAGAGGAGAGAAATCCCATGACATTACCCATACAAAGGTGTTTCGATAGTTGATAAGGAAAATTTGGCATTGGGCTTCAAATGTTCTTGTTGAAAATCAGAATACCATTGACATGCTTCGAGATAGCATTGACATGGTCAACAGGTGAAGATCAGACTTTGGAAACACAAAGGATCCATCAAGAATAACTTGTAGAATAAGTCTAACAATTTCCTCATGGAAGAATGGATAACCTTGCTGAAAAGGAATCTATAACAACAGGGCCTCGGGCCAGGTGTGCTAGGAACGACATCACCTTACCGGGTCACATGAAGACCAATGTGATAACTCTTGAAAATATGTTCCAACCATCATATCTGACCGAGGTTCAAATCTGATTGGTGTCAGGATAACTCAGACTCAGGATGCCTGAGAAGAAATGTGCAACACAAATTATCGAGATGACATTGTAAGACTCTCGGGAATTGAACTATGGAAGCGAGTTCCGAAACAAGAGTTCATCATTAAATCAAGGAGAGGTGGGGAGGTGGCTGATTGACTCAACGACAATTCATTGAGATTTACAAAAGATGGATTTCCACACTAATGTGAACAAGGAGATAACATTTGTCAGATCAAATGATATAATGAGGTATGCTCGAGGAAAACATACACATTTAAAATTGATCGAAAAGTGCATAAAAATATGGACTAAGTAGCACGATCAATGTTAGGATGATGAGTCAATAACCGATCACATGAAGAAAGAAACTATCATTCGTAACTTACAAGCAATAGGGTTGCTAGAAGTCTTGAATTCACACATCATAGTTCATTTGTCGGCATTTCGGTTATAAACAACACGAGGACCAAGAAGGAATGGTGATGGTGAGAAGTATCACTTGTATCAAGAATTCTCAAGAGGTGGTGAAATTTTCACGGCATTCTTGACATAAAATATGGTAATACTCCAAGGTAAAGAAGAACAAATGCTAGATAGTAAGGATTGTTGGGGAACGT
The DNA here is from genome assembly GCF_002162155.2 of Triticum dicoccoides. Classification (NCBI taxonomy): domain Eukaryota; kingdom Viridiplantae; phylum Streptophyta; class Magnoliopsida; order Poales; family Poaceae; genus Triticum; species Triticum dicoccoides. Next base: position 105,354,278 of record NC_041392.1, read on the forward strand.
AGTAATTTCAAAAAATTTCCTACGCACACGCAAGATCATGGTGATGCATAGCAACGAGAGGGGAGAGTGTGATCTACGTACCCTTGTAGACCGACAGCGGAAGCGTTAGCACAACGCGGTTGATGTAGTCGTACGTCTTCACGGCCCGACCGATCAAGCACCGAAACTACGGCACCTCCGAGTTTTAGCACATGTTCAGCTCGATGACGATCCCCGGACTTCGATCCAGCAAAGTGTCGGGGAAGAGTTCCATCAGCATGACGGCGTGGTGACGATCTTGATGTACTATCGTCGCAGGGCTTTGCCTAAGCACCGCTACAATATTATCGAGGATTATGGTGGAAGGGGGCACCGCACAAGTCTGAGAATATGATCACGTGGATCAACTTGTGTGTCTAGGGGTGCCCCCTGCCCCCGTATATAAAGGATCAAGGGGAGGAGGCCGGCCGGCCCCTATGGCGCGCCAAGGAGGAGTCCTCCTCCTAGTAGGAGTAGGACTCCTACTAGGAGGGTGAAAGAAGTGGGGAGGGAGAAGGAAAGGGGGGCGCCGCCCCCCCTCTCCTAGTCCAATTTGGACCAGGGGGGAGGAGGCGCGCGGCCCATCTTTGGCTGCCCTTCTCTCTCTCCACTAAGGCCCATATGGCCCATTACTTCTCCGGGGGTGGGGGGTTCCGGTAACCCTCCGGCTCTCCGGTTTTCTCCGAAATCACCCAGAACACTTCTGGTGTCTGAATATAGCCGTCCAATATATCAATCTTTATGTCTCGACCATTTCGAGACTCCTCGTCATGTCCGTGATCACATCCGGGACTGCGAACTAACTTCGGTACATCAAAACTCATAAACTCATAATATAACTGTCATCGAAACCTTAAGCGTGCGGACCCTACGGGTTCGAGAACAATGTAGACATGACCGAGACACGTCTCCGGTCAATAACCAATAGCGGAACCTGGATGCTCATATTGGCTCCTACATATTCTACGAAGATCTTTATCGGTCAGACCGCATAACAACATACGTTGTTCCCTTTGTTATCGGTATGTTACTTGCCCGAGATTCGATCATCGGTATCTCAATACCTAGTTCAATCTCGTTACCGGCAAGTCTCTTTACTTGTTCCGTAATACATCATCTCGCAACTAACTCATTAGTTGCAATGCTTGCAAGGCTTATGTGATGTGCATTACCGAGAGGGCCCAGAGATACCTCTCCGACAATCGGAGTGACAAATCCTAATCTCGAAATACGCCAACCCAACATGTACCTTTGGAGACACCTGTAGAGTACCTTTATAATCAACCATTTACGTTGTGACGTTTGGTAGCACACAATGTGTTCCTCCGGCAAACGGGAGTTGCATAATCTCATAGTCATAGGAACATGTATAAGTCATGAAGAAAGCAATAGCAACATACTAAACAATCGGGTGCTAAGCTAATGGAATGGGTCATGTCAATTAGATCATTCATCTAATGATGTGATCCCGTTAATCAAATACCAACTCTTTGTCCATGGTTAGGAAACATAACCATCTTTGATTAACGAGCTAGTCAAGTAGAGGCATACTAGTGACACTCTGTTTGTCTATGTATTCACACATGTATTATGTTTCCGGTTAATACAATTCTAGCATGAATAATAAACATTTATCATGATATAAGGAAATAAATAATAACTTTATTATTGCCTCTAGGGCATATTTCCTTCAGTCTCCCACTTGCACTAGAGTCAATAATCTAGTTCACATCGCCATGTGATTTAACAGCAATAGTTCACATCACCATGTGATTAACACCCATAGTTCACATCGATATGTGATCAACACCCAAAGGGTTTTCTAGCGTCAATAATCTAGTTCACATCATTTATGTGATTAACACCCAAAGAGTACTAAGGTGTGATCATGTTTTGCTTGTGAGATAATTTTAGTCAACGGGTCTGTCACATACAGATCCGTAAGTATTTTGCGAATTCTATGTCTACAATGCTCTGCACGGAGCTACTCTAGCTAATTGCTCCCACTTTCAATATGTATCTAGATCGAGACTTAGAGTCATCCAGATCTGTGTCAAAACTTGCATCGACGTAACTTTTTACGACAAACCTTTTGTCACCTCCATAATCGAGAAATATTTCCTTATTCCACTAAGGATAATTTTGACCCATGTCCAGTGATCTACTCTTAGATCACTATTGTACTCCCTTGCTTAACACAGTGTAGGGTACACAATAGATCTGGTACACATCATGGCATACTTTATAGAACCTATGGCTAAGGCATAGGGAATGACTTTCATTCTCTTTTTATCTTCTGCCGTGGTCGGGCTTTGAGTCTTACTCAATTTCATACCTTGTAACACAGCCAAGAACTCTTTCTTTGACTGTTCCATTTTTGAACTACTTCAAAATATTGTCAAGGTATGTACTCATTGAAAAAACTTATCAAGCGTCTTGATCTATCTCTATAGATTTTGATGCTTAATATATAAGCAGCTTCACCGAGGTCTTTCTTTGAAAAACTTCTTTAAAAACACTCCTTTATGCTTTGCAGAATAATTCTACATTATTTCCGATCAACAATATGTCATTCACATATACTTATCAGAAATGTTGTAGTGCTCCCACACACTTTCTTGTAAATACAGGCTTCACCGCATGTCTGTATAAAACTATATGCTTTGATCATACTATTAAAGCGTTTATTCCAACTCCGAGAGGCTTGCACCAGTCCATAAATGGATCGCTGGAGCTTGCACACTTTGTTAGCTCCTTTTGGATCGACAAAACCTTCCGGCTGCATCATATACAACTCTTCTTCCAGAAATCCATTCAGGAATGCAGTTTTGACATCCATTTGCTGGATTTCATAAAATGCGGCAATTGCTAACATGATTCGGACATACTTAAGCATAGATATGAGTGAGAAACTCTCATCATAGTCAACACCTTGAACTTGTCGAAAACCTTTTTGCGACAATTCTAGCTTTGTAGATAGTAACACTACTATCAGCGTCAGTCTTCCTCTTGAAGATCCATTTAATCTCAATGGCTCGCGGATCATTGGGCAAGTCAATCAAAGTCCATACTTTGTTCTCATACATGGATCTCATCTCAGATTTCATGGCCTCAAGCCATTTCGCGGAATCTAGGCACATCATCGCTTCCTCATAGTTCGCAAGTTCGTCATGGTCTAGTAACATGACTTCCAGAACAGGATTACCGTACCACTTTGGTGCGGATCTCACTCTGGTTTACCTACGAGATTCGGTATTAACTTGATCTGAAGTTACATGATCATCATCATTAGTCTTCCTCACTAATTGGTGTAGTAGTCACAGGAACAAATTTCTTGTGATGAACTACTTTTCAATAAGGGAGAAGGTACAATTACCTTATCAAGTTCTACTTTCCTCCCACTCACTTCTTTCAAGAGAAACTCCTTCTCTAGAAAGGATCCATTCTTCGCAACGAATGTCTTGCCTTCGGATCTGTGATAGAAGGTGTACCCAATAGTCTCCTTTGGGTATCCTATGAAGACATATTTCTCCGATTTGGGTTTGAGCTTATCAGGATGAAACTTTTTCATATAAGCATCACAATCCCAAACTTTAAGAAACGACAACTTTGGTTTCTTGCCAAACCACAGTTCAGATTGTGTCGTCTCAACGGACTTAGATGGTGCCCTTTTAAACGTGAATGCAGCTGTCTTTAATGCATAACCCCAAAACGATAGTGGTAGATCGGTAAGAGACATCATAGATCGCACCATATCTAATAAAGTACGGTTATGATGTTCGGACACACCATTATGCTGTGGTGTTCCAGGTGGCGTGAGTAGTGAAACTATTTCACATTGTTTTAACTGAAGGCCAGACTCGTAACTCAAATATTTTACCTCTGTGATCATATCGTAGAAACTTTTATTTTCTTGTTACGATGATTCTCCACTTCACTCTGAAATTCTTTGAACTTTTCAAATATTTCAGACTTGTGTTTCATTAAGTAGATATACCCATATCTGCTCAAATCATCTGTGAAGGTCAAAAAATAATGATACCCTCCACGAGCCTTAACACTCATTGGATCTCATACATCAGTATGTATTATTTCCAATAAGTCAGTTGCTCGCTCCATAGTTCCGGAGAACGGCGTTTTAGTCATCTTGCCCATGAGGCATGGTTCGCAAGCATCAACTGATTCATAATCAAGTGATTCCAAAAACACATTAGCATGGAGTTTCTTCATGTGCTTTACACCAATATGACCTAAACGGCAGTGCCATAAATAAGTTGCACTATCATTATTAACTTTGCATCCTTTGGTTTCAATATTATGATTATGTGTATCACTACGATCGAGATCCAACGAACTATTTTCATTGGGTGTGTAACCATATAAGGTTTTATTCATGTAAACAGAACAGCAATTTATTCTCTTACTTAAATGAATAACCGTATTACAATAGACATGATCAAATCATATTCATGCTCAACGCAAACACCAAATAACACTTATTCAGGTTCAACACTAATCCCAAAAGTATAGGGAGTGTGCGATGATGATCATATCAATCTTGGAACCACTTCCAACACACATCGTCACTTCACCCTTAACTAGTCTCTGTTTATTCTGCAACTCCCGTTTCGAGTTACTAATCTTAGCAACTGAACTAGTATCAAATACTGAGGGTTGCTATAAACACTAGTAAAGTACACATCAATAACATGTATATCAAATATACTTATGTTCACTTTGCCATCCTTCTTATCTGCCAATCACTTGGGGTAGTTCCGCTTCCATTGACCAGTCCCTTTGCAGTAGAAACACTTAGTCTCAGGCTTAGGACCAGACTTGGGCTTCTTCACTTGAGCAGCAACTTGCTTGCTGTTCTTCTTGAAGTTCCCCTTCTTCCCTCTGCCCTTTTCTTGAAACTAGTGGTCTTGTCTACCATCAACACTTGATGTTTTTCTCAATTTCTACCTTCGTCAATTTCTGCATTACGAAGAGCTTGGGAATCGTTTTCGTTATCCCTTGCATATCATAGTTCATCACAAAGTTCTACTAACTTGGTGATGGTGACTAGAGAATTCTGTCAATCACTATTTTATTTGGAAGATTAACTCCCACTTGATTCAAGCGATTGTAGTATTCAGACAATCTGAGCACTTTCTCACTAGTTGAGCGATTCTCCTCCATCTTTTAGCTATAGAACTTGTTGGAGACTTCATATCTCTCAACTCGGGTATTTTCTTGAAATATTAACTTCAACTCCTGGAACATCTCATATGCTCCATGACGTTCAAAACGTCTTTGAAGTCCCGATTCTAAGCCATTAAGCATGGTGCACGAAACTATCAAGTAGTCATCATATTGAGCTAGCCAAACGTTCATAACGTCTGCATCTGCTCCTGCAATAGGTCCGTCACCTAGCGGTGCATCAAGGACATAATTCTTCTGTGCAGCAATGAGGATAAACCTCAGACCACGGATCCAATCCGCGTCATTGCTACTAACATCTTTCAACACAATTTTCTCTAGGAACATATCAAAATAAACACAAGGAAGCAACAACGCGAGCTATTGATCTACAACATAATTTGCAAAATACTACCAGGACTAAGTTCATGATAAATTTAAGTTCAATTAATCATATTACTTAAGAACTCCCACTTAGATAGACATCCCTCTAATCCTCTAAGTGATTACGTGATCCAAATGAACTAAACCATGTCCGATCATCACGTGAGATGGAATAGTTTCATTGGTGAACATCGCTATGTTGATCATATCTGCTATATGATTCATGCTCGACCTTTCGGTCTCCGTGTTCCGAGGCTATATCTGTATATGCTTGGCTCGTCAAGTATAACCTGAGTATTCTGTGTGTGCAACTGTCTTGCACCCGTTGTATTTGAACGTAGAGCCTATCACACCCGATCATCACGTGGTGTCTCAGCACGAAGAACTTTCGCAACGGTGCATACTCAGGGAGAACACTTCTTGATAATTAGTGAGAGATCATCTTATAATGCTACCATCAATCAAAGCAAGATAAGATGCATAAAAGATAAACATCACATGCAATCAATATAAGTGATATGATATGGCCATCATCATCTTGTGCTTGTGATCTCCATCTTCGAAGCACCGTCGTGATCACCATCGTCACCAGTGCGACACCTTGATCTCCATCGTAGCATTGTTGTCGTCTCGCCAATCTTATGCTTCCACGACTATCGCTACCGCTTAGTGATAAAGTAAAGCATTACAGCGCGATTGCATTGCATACAATAAAGCGACAACCATATGGCTCCTGCCAGTTGCCGATAATTCGGTTACAAAACATGATCATCTCATACAATAAAATTTAGCATCATGTCTTGACCATATCACATCACAACATGCCCTGCAAAAACAAGTTAGACGTCCTCTACTTTGTTGTTGCAAGTTTTACGTGGCTGCTACGGGCTTAAGCAAGAACCAATCTTACCTACGCATCAAAACCACAATGATAGTTTGTCAAGTTGGTGCTGTTTTAACCTTCGCAAGGACCGGGCGTAGCCACACTCGGTTCAACTAAAGTTGGAGAAACTGTCACCCGCAAGCCACCTATGTGCAAAGCACGTCGGGAGAACCGGTCTCGTGTAAGCGTACGCGTAATGTCGGTCCGGGCCGCTTCGTCCAACAATACCGCCGAACCAAAGTATGACATGCTGGTAAGCAGTATGACTTATATCGCCCACAACTCACTTGTGTTCTACTCGTGCATATAACATCAACACATAAAACCTAGGCTCGGATGCCACTGTTGGGGAACGTAGTAATTTCAAAAAAAATCCTACGCACACGCAAGATCATGGTGATGCATAGCAACGAGAGGGTAGAGTGTGATCTACGTACCCTTGTAGACCGACAGCGGAAGCGTTAGCACAACGCAGTTGATGTAGTCGTACGTCTTCACGGCCCGACCGATCAAGCACCGAAACTACGGCACCTCCGAGTTTTAGCACACGTTCAGCTCGATGACGATCCCCGGACTCCGATCCAGCAAAGTGTCGAGGAAGAGTTCCGTCAGCACGATGGCGTGGTGACGATCTTGATGTACTATCATCGCAGGGCTTCGCCTAAGCACTGCTACAATATTATTGAGGATTATGGTGGAAGGGGGCACCGCACACGGCTGAGAATATGATCACGTGGATCAACTTGTGTGTCTAGGGGTGCCCCCTGCCCTCGTATATAAAGGATCAAGGGGAGGAGGTCGGCCGGCCCCTATGGCACGCCAAGGAGGAGTCCTCCTCCTAGTAGGAGTAGGACTCCTACTAGGAGGGGGAAAGATGTGGGGAGGGAGAAGGAAAGGGGGGCGCCGCCCCCCTCTCCTAGTCCAATTTGGACCAGGGGGGAGGAGGCGCGCGGCCCATCTTTGGCTGCCCTTCTCTCTCTCCACTAAGGCCCATATGGCCCATTACTTCTCCCTGGGGGGTTCCGGTAACCCTCCGGCTCTCCGGTTTTCTCCGAAATCACCCGGAACACTTTCGGTGTCCGAATATAGCCGTCCAATATATCAATCTTTATGTCTCGACCATTTCGAGACTCCTCGTCATGTCCGTGATCACATCCGAGACTCCAAAATAACTTCGGTACATCAAAACTCATAAACTCATAATATAACTGTCATCGAAACCTTAAGCGTGCGGACCCTACGGGTTCGAGAACAATGTAGACATGACCGAGACACGTCTCCGGTCAATAACCAATAGCGGAACCTGGATGCTCATATTGGCTCCTACATATTCTACGAAGATCTTTGTCGGTCAGACCGCATAACAACATATGTTGTTCCCTTTGTCATCGGTATGTTACTTGCCCGAGATTCGATCGTCGGTATCTCAATACCTAGTTCAATCTCGTTACCGGCAAGTCTCTTTACTCGTTTCGTAATACATCATCTCGCAACTAACTCATTGGCTGCAATGCTTGCAAGGCTTATGTGATGTGCATTACCGAGAGGGCCCAGAGATACCTCTCCGACAATCGGAGTGACAAATCCTAATCTCGAAATACGCCAACCCAACATGTACCTTTGGAGACACCTGTAGAGTACCTTTATAATCACCCATTTACGTTGTGACGTTTGGTAGCACACAAAGTGTTCCTCCGGCAAACGGGAGTTGCATAATCTCATAGTCATAGGAACATGTATAAGTCATGAAGAAAGCAATAGCAACATACTAAACGATCGGGTGCTAAGCTAATGGAATGGGTCATGTCAATCAGATCATTCATCTAATGATGTGATCCCGTTAATCAAATAACAACTCTTTGTCCATGGTTAGGAAACATAACCATCTTTGATTAACGAGCTAGTCAAGTAGAGGCATACTAGTGATACTCCGTTTGTCTATGTATTCACACATGTATTATGTTTCCGGTTAATACAATTCTAGCATGAATAATAAACATTTATCATAATATAAGGAAATAAATAATAACTTTATTATTGCCTCTAGGGCATATTTCCTTCAAGGATCTCAAGGTATAACACAAAACACGAACAAGTTTGTGTTGAACGAAAGGCAATAAAGTGGTCGTGATAACACAAATCATCAAGGGCAAGGACGTTATTTCTCATCATGAATTCAATTGATGTCCTGGAAGAGCTCAGAATGCTGATGATGATCATGACAAATTTTGTCGAGAGGCTCCATGAAGAAGCAATTGAACAACGACTACATCAAGCAACAGGATTAATGCAGCGAAAGATTATTGGAACCACGGATACGACACCAACTCGGAATCAAGCTTGCTGTTCGAGGTGAAACGATAAGACAAGGAAGATCGATGTAAGCTTAGCTCATCACTGAAAGTGGTGCTCCAGAAATAAGGACTAGGTAGCACAGTTAAAATCAACACAATACTGATATAGCCGATTAGGCGAGAAATGACGTGATTGAGTACAAACTCGTAAGTAAAGAAGATTACTAACAGTTATTTAATCGCGATGCAGACTCGATTCAGTTATCCGTGTCCTTGAGTGTTTAATGACTCAGAGCCCATGAAAAAAATTGGACTCAGTGAGAATGTACTACTTGATGGAGAACTCAAAAGAAGTTATGCAGTTCCGTGATAATCTCGAGATACCAGGGTGTAATACTCGACGAAAGATCAAAGTAACGGTTGGACTGGTGCATTGATCTGTAGAAGACAAGTACTTCAACTTGTCCGAGTAAAGGAATCAAAGAAGATCAATATGGCCGGAACCAGATTGCAAAAGACCAGATCCCAGATATAAGATGAACTTATACCAAGGGAATAATTAATTTAGGAGTAGCTTCCATGATAAGATCTACATCGTGTCCATGGGCATGAACACAAGTTCAAGGTCAACTCCCACTTCTTCAATGCATAACCTTTCATTTTACTTCTCGCTTTTGATGAAACTGTAGTGTAGAAATTTTATCTAGCGAAACAAAAGAAGAGTATGACTCATGAAAACTTTTGGGTTCATACGGTTTGGGGAAGGCATAGGTTCAACCCATAAGGGCATCTTAGGAGCATATACCACAAATTTCAAGAATAAATAACACAATCTCGATAGTAGAGCATGCTTGAGAAACCAAACGATACAATTTACCAAAGGCATTATGTATCCGAGGAAAGGCTCACGGGCTTATTGAATATGAAGGGCGTTGTCGGATAAAATCGAACAAAGGATCTGGTGGTCCACAAGGGATCTGATGTGAGCATCAGTACTCAACCAGAGGAAGAAGAATGCAAGGAGATCAGATTATAGAAACAACTGACTAACTCAAAGCTCAAATGCAAAGGAATTATGATTTCCAAATCAAGGGATCAGAAGCAAACGCTCTGATTAAGGATGGATAAGTTCAATAGCCTTAGGGATACAATCAATGGCAATTTGATTGGTCGAGATCCAACTCATGTTTAAAATGTGTCTGAGCCACAAGGATGAATTCTAGGATCTGATTGAGGATTGCATGCATTCGCAACATATTGAATCAAGGGACTTGAAATGATAATGACAAATTATACTAATGAAAATGTTGGGGAATGCAGTAATTTCAAAAAAAATCCTATGCACACGCAAGATCTATCATGGTGATTGCTACCTCTTGAGCACTGCCTTGGTTTTCCCTTGAAGAGAAAGGGTGATGCAGCAAAGTAGCATAAGTATTTCCCTCAGCTTTTGAGAACCAAGGTATCAATCCAGTAGGAGGATACGCGCGAGTCCCTCGCACCTGCACAAAACAAATAAATCCTCGCAATCAACGCGATAAGGGGTTGTCAATCCCTACACAGTCACTTACGAGAGTGAGATCTGATAGATATGATAAGATAATATTTTTGGTATTTTTATGATAAAGATGCAAAGTAAAATAAAAGGCAATGAAAATAACTAAGTATTGGAAGATTAATATGATGAAGATAGACCCGGGGGCCATATGTTTCACTAGTGGCTTCTCTCAAGAGCATAGGTATTTTACGGTGGGTGAACAAATTACTGTTGAGCAATTGACAAAATTGAGCATAGTTATGAGAATATCTAGGTATGATCATGTATATAGGCATCACGTCCGAGACAAGTAGACCGACTCCTGCCTGCATCTACTGCTATTACTCCACACATCGACCGCTATCCAGCATGCATCTAGAGTATTAAGTTCATAAGAACAGAGTAACGCCTTAAGCAAGATGACATGATGTAGAGGGATAAATTCATGCAATATGATAAAAAAACATCTTGTTATCCTCGATGGCAACAATACAATACGTGCCTTGCTACCCCTACTATCACTAGGAAAGGACACCGCAAGATTGAACCCAAAGCTAAGCACTTCTCCCATTGCAAGAAAGATCAATCTAGTAGGCCAAACCAAACTGATAATTCGAAGAGACTTGCAAAGATAACCAATCATACATAAAAGATTTCAGAGAAGATTCAAATATTGTTCATAGATAAACTTGATCATAAACCCACAATTCATCGGTCTCAACAAACACACCACAAAAGAAGATTACATCGAATAGATCTCCACAAGAGAGGGGGATAACTTTGTATTGAGATCCAAAAAGAGAGAAGAAGCCATCTAGCTAATAACTATGGACCCGTAGGTCTGAGGTAAACTACTCACACTTCATCGGAGGGGCTATGGTGTTGATGTAGAAGCCCTCCGTGATCGATGCCCCCTCCGGCGGAGCTCCAGAACAGGCCCCAAGATGGGATCTCGTGGATACAGAAAGTTACGGTGGTGGAATTAGGGTTTAGGCTCCGTATCTGATCGTTTGGGGTTACATAGGTATATATAGGAGGAATAAGTACGTCGGTGGAGCAACAGGGGGCCCACGAGGGTGGAGGGCACGCCTGGGGGGGGGGGGTAGGCGCGCCCCCTACCTCGTGGCCTCCCTGTTGGTTGCTTGACGTATGGTCCAAGTCTCCTGGATCTTATCGTTCCAAAAATCACGTTCCCGAAGGTTTCATTCCGTTTGGACTCCATTTGATATTCCTTTTCTTTGAAACCCTGAAATAGGCAAAAAACAACAATTCTGGGCTGGGCCTCCGATTAATAGGTTAGTCCAAAAAATAATATAAAAGTGTATAATAAGGCCCAATAATGTCCAAAACAGTAGATAATATAGCATGGACCAATCAAAAATTATAGATACGTTGGAGACGTATCAAGCATTCCCAAGCTTAATTCCTGCTCGTCCTCGAGTAGGTAAATGATAAAAATAGAATTTTTGATGTGGAATGCTACTAGGCATAATTTCAATGTAATTCTTCTTAATTGTGGCATGAAAATCAGATCTAAAAGATTCAAGATAAAAGTTTAATATTGACATAGAAATAATAATACTTCAAGCATACTAATTAAGCAATTATGTCTTCTCAAAATAACATGGCCAAAGAAAGTTCATCGCTACAAAATCATATAGTTTAGTCATGCTCCATTTTCGCAGACAAGAATGCTCTCATCATGCACAACCCCGATGACAAGCCAAGCAATTGTTTCATACTTTAGTAATCTCAAACTTTATAAACCTTCACGCAATACATGAGCGTGAGCCATGGTTATAGCACTATGGGTGGAATAGAGTATAATGATGGGGGTCATGTGGAGAAGACAAAAAAAGGAGAAAGTCTCACATCAACGAGGCTAATAAATGAGCTATGGAGATGCCCATAAATTGATGTTAATGCAAGGAGTAGGGATTGCCATGCAACGGATGCACTAGAGCTATAAATGTATGAAAGCTCAACAAAAGAAACTAGTGGGTGTGCATCCAACTTGCTTGCTCACGAAGACCTAGGGCACTTGAGGAGGCCCATTGTTGGAATATACAAGCCAAGTTCTATAATGAAAAATTCCCACTAGTATACGAAAGTGACAAAACAAGAGACTCTCTATCATGAAGATCATGGTGCTACTTTGAAGCACAAGCGTGGAAAAAGGATAGTAGCATTGTACCTTTTTTTGTGCCTTCATTTTTTTATTTGGCCTTTCTCTTTTTTTTTATTGGGACAATGCTCTATTAAATGATGATCATCACACTTCTATTTATTTACAACTCAATGATTACAACTCGATACTAGAACAAGGTATGACTCTATATGAATGCCTCCGGCGGTGTACCGGGATATGCAATGAATCAAGTGTGACATGTATGAAAAATTATGAACGGTAGCTTTGACACAAATACGATGTCAACTACATGATCATGCAAAGCAATATGACAATGATGAACGTGTCATGATAAACGAAATGGTGGAAAGTTGCATGGCAATATATCTCGGAATGGCTATGGAAATTCCATAATAGGTAGGTATGGTGGCTGTTTTGAGGAAGATATAAGGAGGTTTATGTGTGCAAGAGCGTATCATATCACGGGGCTTGGATGCACCGGCGAAGTTTGCACCAACTCTCAATGTGAGAAAGGGCAATGCACGGTACCGAAGAGGCTAGCAATGATGGAAGGATGAGAGCGCGTATAATCCATGGACTCAACATTAGTCATAAAGAACTCACATACTTATTTCAAAAATCTACAAGTCATCAAAAACCAAGCACTACGCGCATGCTCCTATGGGGATAGATTGGTAGGAAAAGACCATCGCTCGTCCCCGACTGCCACTCATAAGGAGGACAATCAAAGAACACCTCATGTTTCAAATTTGTTGTTACATAAAGTTTACCATACGTGCATGCTACGGGACTTGCAAACTTCAACACAAGTATTTCTCAATTTCACAACTACTCAACTAGCACAACTTTAATATCACTATCTCCATATCTCAAAACAATCATCAAGCATCAAACTTCTCTTAGTATTCAATACACTCATAAGAGAATTTTATTATTAATCTTGTATACCTAGCATATTAGGATTATTTAAGCAAATTACCATGCTATTTAAGACTCTAAAAATAATCTAAGTGAAGCGTGAGAGATCAATAGTTTCTATAAAACAAATCCACCACCATGCTCTAAAAGATATAAGTGAAGTACTAGAGCAAAACTATATAACTCAAAAGATATAAGTGAAGCACATAGAATATTCTAATAATTTCTGAATCATGTGTGTTTCTCTCAAAAGGTGTGTACATCAAAGATGATTGTGGTAAACTAAAAATCAAAGACTCAAATCATACAAGACGCTCCAAGCAAAACACATATCATCTGGTGAATAAAAATATAGCTCCAAGTAAAGTTACCGATAGAAGTAGACGAAAGAGGGGATGCCTTTCGGGGCATCCCCAAGCTTTGGCTTTTAGGTATCCTTAAATTATCTTGGTGTGCCATGGGCATCCCCAAGCTTAGGCTCTTGCCACTCCTTGTTCCATAATCCATCAAATCTTTACCCAAAACTTGAAAACTTCACAACACAATACTTAACGTAGAAAATCTCGTGAGCTCTGTTAGCGAAAGAAAACAAAAGACCACTTCAAGGTACTGTAATGAACTCATTCTTTATTTATATTGGTGTTAAACCTACTGTATTCCAACTTTTCTATGGTTTATAAACTATTTTACTAGCCATTGATTCATCAAAATAAGCAAACAACACATGAAAAACAGAATCTGTCAAAAACAGAACAGTCTGTAGTAATCTGTAGCTAGCACAAGATCTGGAACCCCAAAAATTCTAAAATAAATTTCTGGACGTGAGGAATTTATATATTAATAATCTGCAAAAAGAATTAACTAAATAACACTTCCAAATAAAAATGGCAGTGGTTCTCGTGAGCGCTAAAGTTTCTGTTTTTTACAGCAGGATTAACAAGACTTTCCCCAAGTCTTCCAACCGGTTCTACTTGGCACAAACACCAATTAAACACAAAAAACACAACCAAAACAGAGTCTAGACAAATTATTTATTACTAAACAGGAGAAAAAAGCAAAGAATAAAAATAAAATTGGGTTGCCTCCCAACAAGCGCTATCGTTTAACACCCCTAGCTAGGCATAAAAAGCAAGGATAGATCTAGGTATTATCATATTGATTCTTAATTATTTTAGCGGAGTTATGATCAAATCCGGGAGGTTCTTTATGTTTCCCTTCATATTCGGAAATCTTGAGATCTAAAGAGTCCAACTGCTTATTGCAAAGGGTAATCAACATATTCATGCGGTGGAGATTCCCGCTAACGCTCTTAAGAGGTTCAAGAGACTTTTGTAAAATCTTAGTTACTTCACAAATTTTCTCAAAAACTTGCGTTTCCTCTTGGGTATGATGAGGCCCCTTTTGTTGAGGTAGAGTTCCTACTATACCTTCTATGATTTCATGCACAATACTGGGATCAATTTCAATAAAATTGCCTTTGGCAACGCAATCCAAAAGTTGTCTATGAGACATATTTAGTCCAACATAAAAGTTGCGAAGCAAAATTCTTAAATTCACCTCTAGGGTACAAGTAAAATTACAATAAGATTCCATCATTCTAAACCAAGCATCTTTTAAATTTTCTCCTTGCCTTTGTTTGAAGCGAAGAACCTCAAACTCGGGAGACAAAGGAGCAGATAAGGGACTACCATAACGACAAGCAAACGGAAAAGAGGCGAACGGGAAAGAGAGGGAGGATAGAGAGAGAGAGAGGGCGAATAAAACGGCAAGGGTGAAGTGGGGAGAGGAAAACGAGAGGCAAATGGCAAATAATGTAATGCGGGAGATAAGGGTTTGTGATGGGTACTTGGTATGTTTGACTTTTGCGTAGACCTCCCCGGCAATGACGCCAGAAATCCTTCTTACTACCTCTTGAGCACTGCGTTGGTTTTCCCTTGAAGAGGAAAGGGTGATGCAGCAAAGTAGCATAAGTATTTCCCTCAGTTTTTGAGAACCAAGGTATCAATCCAGTAGGAGGCTACGCGCGAGTCCCTCGCACCTGCACAAAACAAATAAATCCTCGCAACCAACGCGATAAGAGGTTGTCAATCCCTACACGGTCACTTACGAGAGTGAGATCTGATAGATATGATAAGATAATATTTTTGGTATTTTTATGATAAAGATGCAAAGTAAAATAAAATGCACTAAAATAACTAAGTATTGGAAGATTAATATGATGAAGATAGACCCGGGGGCCATAGGTTTCACTAGTGGCTTCTCTCAAGAGCATAGGTATTTTACAGTGGGTGAACAAATTATTGTTGAGCAATTGACAGAATTGAGCATAGTTATGAGAATATCTAGGTATGATCATGTATATAGGCATCACGTCCGAGACAAGTAGACCGACTCCTGCCTGCATCTACTACTATTACTCCACACATCGACCGCTATCCAGCATGCATCTAGAGTATTAAGTTCATAAGAACAGAGTAACGCCTTAAGCAAGATGACATGATGTAGAGGGATAAATTCATGCAATATGATAAAAACCCCATCTTGTTATCCTCAATGGCAACAATACAATATGTGCCTTGCTGCCCCTACTGTCACTGGGAAAGGACACCGCAAGATTGAACCCAAAGCTAAGCACTTCTCCCATTGCAAGAAAGATCAATCTAGTAGGCCAAACCAAACTGACAATTCGAAGAGACTTGCAAAGATAACCAATCATACATAAAAGATTTCAGATAAGATTCAAATATTGTTCATAGATAAACTTGATCATAAACCCACAATTCATCAGTCTCAACAAACACACCACAAAAGAAGATTACATCGAATAGATCTCCACAAGAGAGGGGGATAACTTTGTATTGAGATCCAAAAAGAGAGAAGAAGCCATCTAGCTCATAACTATGGACCCGTAGGTCTGAGGTAAACTACTCACACTTCATCGGAGAGGCTATGGTGTTGATGTAGAAGCCCTTCGGCGAAGCTCCGGAACAGGCCCCAAGATGGGATCTCGTGGATACAGAAAGTTACGGCGGTGGAATTAGGTTTTTGGCTCCGTATCTGATCGTTTGGGGGTACGTAGGTATATATAGGAGGAAGAAGTACGTCGGTGGAGCAACAGGGGGCCCACGAGGGTGGAGGGCGCGCCTGGGGGGGTGGCGTAGGCGCGCCCCCTACCTCGTGGCCTCCCTGTTGGTTGCTTGACGTAGGGTCCAAGTCTCCTGGATCTTGTTCATTCCAAAAATCACATTCCCGAAGGTTTCATTCCGTTTGGACTCCTTTTGATATTCCTTTTCTTCGAAACCCTAAAATAGGCAAAAAAACAGCAATTCTGGGCTGGGCCTCCGGTTAATAGGTTAGTCCAAAAAATAATATAAAAGTGTATAATAAAGCCCAATAATGTCCAAAATAGTAGATAATATAGCATGGAGCAATCAAAATTATAGATACGTTGGAGATGTATCAGTGATGCATAGCAACGAGAGGGGAAGAGTGTTGTCCATGTACCCTCGTAGACCGTAAGCGGAAGCGTTATGTCAACGCGGTTGATGTAGTCGTACGTCTTCACGATTCGACCGATCCTAGTACCGAAAGTACGTCACCTCCACGATCTGCACACGTTCAGCTCGGTGACGTCCCACAAACTCTTGATCCAGCTGAGTGTCGAGGGAGAGCTTCGTCAGCACGACGGCACGATGATGGTGATGATGATGCTACCGTCGCAGGTCTTTGCCTAAGCACTACGATGATATGACAGAGGTGGATTATGGTGGAGGGGGGCACCGCACACGTCTAAGGGATCGATGATCAACTTGTGTGTTCTAGGGTTCCCCCTGCCCTCGTATATAAAGGAGCAAGGGGGAGGCTGGCCGGCCTTGGGGCGCGCCAAGGAGGGGGGGAGTCCTCCTCCTAGTAGGAGTAGGACTCCCCCTTTCCTAGTCCAACTAGGAGGAGGGAGGGGGAGGAAGGAGAGGGAGAGAGGGAGGGAAAGAGGGGGCGACGCCCCCCTCCTTGTCCAATTCGGACTTCCAAGGGGGGGGGGCGCGGCCAGCCCTATGGCCCCTCCTATATCTCTCTCTCTCTCTCAAGGCCCATGTTGGCCCATTAGTTTCCCGGGGTTTCCGATAACCCCCCGGCACTCCGATAATTATCCGGTGACCCCCGGAACTCATCCGGTGTTCGAATATAGTCATCCAATATATCAATCTTTATGTCTCGACCATTTCGAGACTCCTCGTCATGTCCGTGATCACATCCTAGACTCCGAACTGTCTTCGGTACATCAAAACACATAAACTCATAATACCGATCGTCACCGAACGTTAAGCGTGTGGACCCTATGGGTTTGAGAACTATGTAGACATGACCGAGACATGTTTTCGGTCAATAACCAATAGCGGAACCTGTATGTTCATATTGGCTCCTACATATTCTACGAAGATCTTTATCGGTCAAACCGCATAACAACATACGTTGTTCCCTTTGTCATCGATATGTTACTTGCCTGAGATTCGATCGTCGGTATCTCAATACCTAGTTCAATCTCGTTATTGGAAAGTCTCTTTACTCGTTCCGTAATGCAACATCCCGTAACTAACTCATTAGTCACATTGCTTGCAAGGCTTATAGTGATGTGCATTACCGAGAGGGCCCGGAGATACCGCTCTGATACACGGAGTGGCAAATCCTAATCTCGATCTATGCCAACTCAACAAACACCATCGGAGACACCTGTAGAGCATTTTTATAGTCACCCAGTTACGTTGTGATGTTTGATAGCACACTAAGTGTTCCTTCGGTATCCGGGAGTTGCATAATCTCATAGTCACAGGAACATGTATAAGTTATGGAGAAAGCAATAGCAACAAACTAAACGATCATGGTGCTAAGCTATTGGATGGGTTTTGTCCATCACATCATTCTCAAATGATGTGATCCCGTTCATCAAATGACAACACATGTCTATGGCTAGGAAACTTAACCATCTTTGATTAACGAGCTAGTCAAGTAGAGGCATACTAGGGACACTCTGTTTGTCTATGTATTCACACATGTATGAAGTTTCCGTTTAATACAATTCTAGCATGAATAATAAACATTTATCATGATATAAGGAAATAAAAATAACAACTTTATTATTACCTCTAGGGCATATTTCCTTTAGTCTCCCACTTGCACTAGAGTAAATAATCTAGTTCACATCACCATGTGATTTATCACCAATAGTTCGCATCTTTATGTGATTAGTTCACATCTCCATGTGGCTAATACCCAAAGGGTTTACTAGAGTCAATAATCTAGTTCACATTGCTATGTGATTAACACCCAAAGAGTGATCATGTTTTGCTTGTGAGAGAAGTTTAGTCAATGGGTCTGCCACATTCAGAGCCGTATGTATTTTGCAAATTTTCTGTGTCTACAATGCTATGCACGGAGCTACTCTAGCTAATCGCTCCCACTTTCAATATGTATCTAGATCGAGACTTAGAGTCATCTAGATCGGTGTCAATAGCTTGCATCAACGTAACTCTTTGCGATGAACTCTTTTATCACCTCCATAACCAAGAAATATTTCCTTAGTCCTCTAAGGATAATTTTGACCGTTGTCCAGTGATCTACTCCTAGATCACTATTGTAATCCCTTGCCAAAATCATGCTATGGTATACAATAGGCCTGGTACATAGCATATGACTTTATAGAACCTATGACTGAGGCAAAGGGAATGACTTTTCATTCTCTTTCTGTTTTCTGCCATGGCCAGGTTTTGAGTCTTTACTCAATTTCACACCTTACGACTCAGGCAAGAACTCCTTCTTTGACTGATCCATTTTGAACTCCTTCAAACTCTTATCAAGGTATGTATTCATTGAAAGTTTTATCAAGCGTCTTGATCTATCTTTACAGATCTTGATGCCCAATATGTAAGGAGCTTCACTGAGGTCTTTCATTGAAAAACTCCTTTCAAACACTCTTTTATGCTTTCCAGAAAATTCTACATTATTTCCGATCAACAATATGTCATTCACATATACTTATCAGAAATGCCGTAGTGCTCCCACTCACTTTCTTGTAAATACACGCTTCACTGCAAGTCTGTACAAAACTATATGCTTTGATCAACTCATCAAAGTGTATATTCCAACTCCGAGATGTTTGCACCAGTCCATAGATGGATCGCTGGAGCTTGCACACTTTGTTAGCACCTTTAGGATTGACAAAACTTTCTTGTTGTATCATATACAACTCTTCTTTAAGAAATCCATTAAGGAATGCAATTTTGACATCCATTTGCCAGATTTCATAAAATGTGGCAATTGCTAACATGATCCGGATGGACTTAAGCATCGCTGCGGGTGAGAAGGTCTCATCATAGTCGACTCCTTGAACTTGTCAAAAACCTTTTGCAACAAGTCGAGCTTTGTAGATAGTAACATTACCATCAGCGTCAGTCTTCTTCTTGAAGATCCATTTATTCTCAGTGAGTCACCGATCATCAGGCAAGTCAATCAAAGTCCATACTTTGTTCTCATACATGGATCCCATCTCAGATTTCATGGCCTCAAGCCATTTTGCGGAATCTGGGCTCATCATCGCTTCCTCATAGTTCGTAGGTTCATCATGGTCTAGTAGCATGACTTCCAGAAAGGATTACCGTACCACTCTAGTGCGGATCGTGCTCTGGGTGACCTACAAAATTCAGTACTAACTTGATCTGAAGTTTCATCATCATCATCATTAGCTTCCTCGCTAATTGGCGTAGAAATCACTAGAACTGATTTCTGTGATGAACTACTTTCCAATTTGCGAGAAGGTACAATTACCTCATCAAGTTCTACATTCCTCCCACTCACTTCTTTCGAGAGAAACTCCTTCTCTAGAAAGGATCCACTCTTAACAACAAAGATCTTGCCTTCAGATCTGTGATAGAAGTTGTACCCAATAGTTTCTTTTGGGTATCATATGAATACGCACTTCTCCGATTTGGGTTTGAGCTTATCAGGTTGAAACTTTTTCACATAAGCATCGCAACCCCAAACTTTAAGAAATGACAGTTTAGGTTTCTTGCTAAACCACAGTTCATACGGTGTCGTCTCAACGGATTTTTAGATGGTGCCCTATTTAACGTGAATGCAGTTGTCTCTAATGCATAACCCCAAAACGATAGTGGTAAATCGGTAAGAGACATCATAGATCGCACCATATCTAATAAAGTGCGGTTATGATGTTCGGACACACCATTATTCTGTGGTGTTCCAGGTGGCATGAGTTGTGAAACTTATTCCACATTGTTTTTAAATGAAGGCCAAACTCATAACTCAAATATTTGCCTCCGCAATCAGATAGTAGAAACTTTATTTTCTTGTTACGATGATTCTTAACTTCACTCTGAATTTCTTTGAACTTTTCAAATGTTTCAGACTTGTGTTTCATTTAGTAGATATATCCATATCTGCTTAAATCATCTGTGAAGGTCAGAAAATAACGATACCTACCGCGAGCCTCAACACTCATCGGACCACATACATCAGTATGTATTATTTCCAATAAGTCAGTGGTTCGCTCTATTGTTCCGGAGAACAGAGTCTTAGTCATCTTGCCCATGAGGCATGGTTTGCAAGCATCAAATGATTCATAATCAAGTGATTCCAAAAATCCATCTGCATGGAGTTTCTTCATGCGCTTTACACCAATATGACCTAAACGGTAGTGCCACAGATAAGTTTCACTATCATTATTAACTTTGCATCTTTTGGCATCAATATTATGTGTATCACTGTGATCAAGATTCAGTAAACCATTTACATTGGATGTAGGACCATAGAAGGTTTTATTCATGTAAGCAGAACAACAATTATTCTCTGAAAATGAATAACTGTATCGCAATAAACATGATCCAATCATATTTATGCTCAACGCAAACACCAAATAACATTTATTTAGATCCAATACTAATCCCGAAGGTAGAGGGAGTATGCGATGGTGATCTTATCAACCTTGGAATCACTTCCAGCACAAATTGTCACCTCGCCCTCAACTAGTCTATGTTCATTTTGTAACTCCTGTTTCAAGTTACTAATCATAGCAACTGAACCAGTATCAAATACCCAGGGGCTACTATGAATACTAGTAAAGTACACATCAATAACATGTATATCATATATATACTTTTGTTCACTTTTCCATCCTTCTTATCCGCCAAATTTTTGAGGTAGTTCCTCTTCCAGTGACCATTCCCTTTGTAGTAGAAGCACTCAGTTTCAGGATTAGGTCTAGCTTTGGGCTTCTTCAGGGGAGTGGCAACTTTCTTGCCATCCTTCTTGAAGTTCTCTTTCTTTCCCTTGCCCTTTTAATTGAAACTAGTGGTCTTGTCAACCATCAACACTTGATGCTTCTCTTGATTTCTACCTTCGCTGATTTCAGCATCGCGAACAGCTTGGGAATTACTTTCGTCATCCCTTGCATATTATAGTTCATCATGAAATTCTAGTACTTGGTGATAGTGACTAGAGAACTCTGTCAATCACTATTTTATCTAGAATATTAACTCCCACATGATTCAAGCAATTGTAGTGCCCAGACAATCTGAGCACATGCTCACTGGTTGAGCTATTCTCCTCCATCTTGTAGGAAAAGTATTGTTAGAGGTCTCCTACCTCTCGACACGGGCATGAGTATGGAATACTAATTTCAACTCTTGGAACATCTTATATGCTCCGTGCCGTTCAAAACGTTTTTGAAGTCCCGGTTCTAAGCCGTAAAGCATGGTGCACTAAACTATCAAGTAGTCATCATACCGAGCTTTGTCAAACATTCATAACGTCTGCATTTGCTCCTGCAATAGTTATGTCACCTAGTGGTGGATCAAGGACATAATACTTCTGTGCAACATTGAGGATAATCCTCAGATCACGGAGCTAGTCCGCATCATTGCTACTAACATCTTTCAACTTATTTTTCTCTAGAAACATATCAAAATAAACGGGGAGCTACATCGCGAGCTATTGATCTACAACATAGTTATGCAAATACTATCAGGACTAAGTTCATGATAAATTAAAGTTCAATTAATCATATTACTTAAGAACTCCCACTTAGATAGATATCCCTCTAATCATCCAAGTGATCACATGATCCATATCAACTAAACCATGTCCGATCATCACGTGAGATGGAGTAGTTTTCAATGGTGAACATCACTATGTTTATCATATCTACTATATGATTCACACTCGACCTTTCGGTCATAGTGTTCCGAGGCCTTATCTGCATATGCTAGGATTGTCAAGTTTAACCCGAGTATTCTGCGTGTGCAAAACTGGCTTGCACCCGTTGTATGTGAACGTAGAGCTTATCACACCCGATCATCACGTGGTGTCTCGGCATGACGAACTATAGCAACGGTGCATACTGAGGGAGAACACTTATACCTTGAAATTTAGTGAGAGATCATCTTATAATGCTACCGCCGAACTAAGCAAAATAAGAAGCATGAAAGATAAACATCATATGCAATCAAAATATGTGACATGATATGGCCATTATCATCTTGTGCCTTTGATCTCCATCTCCAAAGTATCGTCATGATCTCCATCATCACTGGCATGACACCATGATCTCCACCATCTTGATCTCTATCAATGTGTCATCACATGGTCATCTCGCCAACTATTGCTTTTGCAACTATTGCTATCGCATAGCGATAAAGTAAAGCAATTATATGGCGCTTGCATCTTATGCAATAAAGAGACAACCATAAGGCTTCTGCCAGTTGCCGATAACTTTAACAAAACATGGTAATCTCATACAACAATTTATATCTCATCACATCTTGACCATATCACATCACAACATTGTGGCACCCTGATACGTCTCCAACGTATCTATAATTTATGAAGTATTCATGCTATTATATTATCAACCTTGGATGTTTTATATGCTATTTTATATGATTTTTGGGACTAACCTATTAACCTAGTGCCTAGTGCCAGTTTCTGTTTTTTCCTTGTTTTTGAGTTTTACAGAAAAGGAATATCAAACGGAGTCCAATTGACGTGCCAATTTATGACGATTTTTTATGGACCAAAAGAAGACCCTGGAGTAAAAGAGTTGGGCCAGGAGAGTCCCGGGGCGTCCACGAGGGTGGGGGGCGCCCCCCAGGTGTGTGGTCCTGCCTCGTGGACTCCTCGGGCTCCTCCTTGATGTGAGACCGACACCAAAAATTCCTATAAATACAGAAACCTCGGAAAATTAACCTAGATCGGGGGTTCCGCCCCCAGAAGCCTCTGTAGCCACCGAAAACCAATCTAGGCCCTCTCTGGCACCCTGCTGGAGGGGGCTGTCATCACCGGAGGGCATGGAGGAGGATCCCGGCGGGGCCATCATCACCATGAAGGCCAAGGACCTAAGGGAGAACCTCTCCCCATCTAGGGGGGGCATGGAGGAGGAAGCACAAGGGGGAGAACTTCTCCTCCTCTCTCTCGGTGGCACCGGAGTGCCATCGGGAGGGGAATCATCGCCGCGGTGATCGTCTTCATCAACATCACCATCATCATCATCACCCTCATCTCTTTTATGCGGTCCACTCTCCCGCACCCCGCTGTAATCCCTACTTGAACATGGTGCTTTATGCCACATATTATGATCCAATGATGTGTTGCCATCCTATGATGTTTTGAGTAGATATCTTTTGTCTTTGGGTTGATTGATGATCTAGATTGGTATGAGTTGTATGTTTTACTTTGATGCTGTCCTATGGTACCCTCCGTGTCGCACAAGCGTGAGGGGTTCCCGCTGTAGGGTGTTGCAATACGTTCATGATTCGCTTATAGTGGGCTGGTGAGTGACTGGAACACAAACCCGAGTAAGGGGGTTGTTGCATATGGGAATAAAGAGGACTTGATGCTTTAATGCTATGGTTGGGTTTTACCTTAATGATCTTTTGTAGTTGTGGATGCTTGCTAGAGTTCCAATCATAAGTGCATATGATCCAAGTAGAGAAAGTATGTTAGCTTATGCCTCTCCCTCATATGAAACTGCAATTGTGATACCGGTCTTGTTAACGATTGCCTAGGACAATTCCGCATACCGATCCACCATTATTCCACACTCGCTATTTATAATATTTAGTAATATATTCTAACTTCATGGTAACAGCACCTACTTTTATATTTTAGCTCTCCGATATCTTACAAAGTTATCCTCTTCATACCCACAACCTAGTTTTATTTCTCATTGCTAGTTGGAAGCAAACGTTCGGTGTACACAGAGTCGTATCAGTGGCAGATAGGGCTTGAGAGAATATTGATCTTACCTTTAGCTCCTTGTGGGTTCGACACTCCATACTTATCACTTCCACCTTTGGAAATTGCTACGATGATTCCTTGCACTTGGGGATTATCACACCCCGGCTCAGAGCAACAGGTTTACCCTGTATTGCCATCCCAGAGACCATGTCTTCTGGCAACACACAACATCTTGGTACAGAATACAACCGCTTTATTGATGCTAGCAGAACATGGTTCATATTATAACAAGTTGCGAGGCCAAGCAGCACACACGGTGCGGCTAAACAATATGTACATTATTTAGTGAACATAAATGGGCCTCGATCACGACAACTACACGGAAGCGGAATGACGACGAAGCGGGACTCCATAGCACAGGGACACCGATGTGGACACGATCTAGACTTGGACAGCACTTCGTTACAACGAGACTTTCCTGAAAGCTGGCATGACATGCCAGGTCAGTACATTGAATGTACTTGCAAGTTCACAACAAAAATAAACATAATGACAAACAATATCATGATAATTAACCAAGTGAATCATTATTGCAAAATCATACTAGAAATGCAGTGATCATGATCTCGTGACTCAAGTCCCTCACACTTGCTTACCAAACGGTGATCTCGCTCGGATCACAAGCGGACCAACATCTTGGCCTTTAATCGGGTTACCTCGTAACCGAACGGTGATCTTTCTCGGATCACAAACTGACCAACAACTTGGTCCTTAATCGGGTTACCTAGTAACCAAACGGTGATCTTTCTCGAATCACAGACGGACCAACAACTTGGTATCCATCAACCAATTGGTTTCTCAACCATACTCTTTCCAACAGTGCAAAGTTATTATCTTAGTGTGCAAAATTATTTAAACGTTGACCCATGGTGTGACCTACTTTTGAGCATGTCCGTAACCGTGGACTCGGCTATCGATAGATTAAATACACTCTGCAGAGGTAGCGCACTGTACCCACACACGGAACCCATGGCCTCGCACTCCCATTCGGGTGGACCAACGGCATTTCGACAGAACCCCTCCATTGCCATGACACTCTCCCGGCCACTCCGACTCCCCACTAGGCTAAGTCTTGGGTGGCCCCGTGTCTACCGAAGACACCAACGGCCACCGTCGTGGCAAACGGCCACCATCCTGGCAAAACATAAATGGTCCCAAATGGTGACAAGGTACCATAACAACAACGGGCATACAAGGTTATGTCTGCTTACCGGGCCAGGGTAACGCACGCCCATAACCTTCCCTCGCTGGAGGCACCGGCCAGAGGCATGACACGGACCGAATAAAAGCCTTCCCATAAAGGCAAATGTGGTTCCATTGGGAAAAACTCGATTCAGTGGCACCATGACCCGGTCAATGATATGTTCAAGTTGAGTTATTATCAGGTTCAACTTAAAGTAAAAGTAATCGGTGTCATGATATGCCATGCAAATGCAATCATAAAGCATGCATCACTTATCATTTGAACAATAACAGGTCAACTATGTCAAGCACTAACCATACATATCAGAAACTCATAACACTTTTCTGGTTATGATTATTCAGCAAACTAACCATGACAATTGAAGGAAATATGCCCTAGAGGCAATAATAAAGTTATTATTTATTTCCTTATAATCATGATAAATGTTTATTATTCATGCTAGAATTGTATTTTCCGGAAACATAATACATGTGTGAATACATAGACAAACAGAGTGTCACTAGTATGCCTCTACTTGACTAGCTCGTTAATCAAAGATGGTTATGTTTCCTAACCATGAACAATGAGTTGTTATTTGATTAACGAGGTCACATCATTAGTAGAATGATCTGATTGACATGACCCATTCCATTAGCTTAGCACCTGATCGTTTAGTATGTTGCTATTGCTTTCTTCATGACTTATACATGTTCCTACGACTATGAGATTATGCAACTCCCGTTTACCGGAGGAACACTTTGGGTACTACCAAACGTCACAACGTAAATGGGTGATTATAAAGGAGTACTACAGGTGTCTCCAATGGTCGATGTTTGGTTGGCGTATTTCGAGATTAGGATTTGTCACTCCGATTGTCGGAGAGGTATCTCTGGGCCCTCTCGGTAATACACATCACATAAGCCTTGCAAGCATTACAACTAATATGTTAGTTGTGAGATGATGTATTACGGAACGAGTAAAGAGACTTGCCGTTAACGAGATTGAACTAGGTATTGGATACCGACGATCGAATCTCGGGCAAGTAACATACCGATGACAAAGGGAACAAACGTATGTTGTTATGCGGTCTGACCGATAAAGATCTTCGTAGAATATGTAGGAGCCAATATGGGCATCCAGGTCCCGCTATTGGTTATTGACCAGAGACATGTCTCGGTCATGTCTACATTGTTCTCGAACCCGTAGGGTCCGCACGCTTAAGGTTACGATGACAGTTATATTATGAGTTTATGCATTTTGATGTACCGAAGGTTGTTCGGAGTCCCGGATGTGATCACGGACATGACGAGGAGTCTCGAAATGATCGAGACGTAAAGATTGATATATTGGAAGCCTATGTTTGGACATCGGAAGTGTTCCGGGTGAAATCGGGATTTTACCGGGTTACCGGGAGGTTACCGGAACCCCCCGGGAGCCATATGGGCCATCATGGGCCTTAGTGGAAAGGAGAAAGGGGCAGCCCAAGGTGGCTGCGCCTCTTTCCCCTCCCCTAGTCCTATTAGGACTAGGAGAAGGTGGCCGGCCCCCCTCTCTCCCTTCCCCTCCGAGGAATCCTAGTTGGACTAGGATTGGGGGGAGGAATCCTACTCCCAGAGGGAGTAGGACTCTCCTGCGCCTCCCTCTTTGGCCGGCCAGCCTCCCCTCCTCTCCTCCTTTATATACGGAGGTAGGGGCACCTCTAAACACACAAGTTGACACAAGTTGATCCACGTGATCGATTCCTTAGCCGTGTGCGGTGCCCCCTGCCACCATATTCCTCGATAATACTGTAGCGGAGTTTAGGCGAAGCCCTGCTGCTGTAGTTCATCAAGATCGTCACCACGCCGTCGTGCTGACGAAACTCTTCCCCGACACTTTGCTGGATCGGAGTCCGGGGATCGTCATCGAGCTGAACGTGTGCTCGAACTCGGAGGTGCCGTAGTTTCGGTGCTTGATCGGTTGGATCGTGAAGACGTACGACTACTTCCTCTACGTCGTGTCATTGCTTCCGCAGTCGGTCTGCGTTGGGTACGTAGACAACACTCTCCTCTCGTTGCTATGCATCACATGATCCTGTGTGCGCGTAGGAAAATTTTTGAAATTACTACGAAACCCAACAACAATATCTTAGCATAATTCTTTTCTCACTCAAGAACATATTAAGCCAACTAATTCTTTTCATAAACAAATTACTTCTTCATAATCAAATATAACTTCTAGTGACTTAAACTAACTTAGTTAGCCTTAATCTTCTGTAACAAACATATCAACACAAACAAGCATTCAATAGAATAAATGTATATTTATTTTAGTGATTTAAATGCATGAACTAAATTATTCATTCAAGTAGAAAAATCACAAATATTGTAATGGCACCATGAAAATGTTGTTGTCGCTTGCCTTAGTGCAGGTGAGGTTCACACTCATCCTGGTGATCCTCAAGACAAGCTTCACCTTCTGAAAACAATTGTAAACATAAAAAGAAAACATCAAGAAACACTCTGAAATTCACCAGAAAATCTAGACAGCAGAGAAAAATCTCATTTTTCGTGTGCTGCTAGATATTTTCATAAAGAACACAATGCAAAAAGAATCAATTCATTTGGACTTATGGTTAAAGAGTTGTGGCTGTTTAAAGCTCTCTGGTTAAATTTAAATTTGATTTAAATTAAAACGGATCTGGGGGTGACATCGAAGACGTAAACCCGCGGGGCGCCTCCACTCGTACCGCTTCGGGCACGGCCAGAGTGGCTAACATCGGGCCCTGCTAGTCAGGTGAGAGGGAGGGGGAGAAGGAAACAGAGCACGGCGGGGCTCCGCTGGAGCACACGTCGGCGAGGAGGGCATCTTGGCCCGAGCTAGAGGGATAGATCAAAGGAGAAGACTCAGGCGCACCTTCCCGTACCCGTAGATTAGCTAGGGGTGGTCGGACGGCGTCAGAAAGGACCTCTACAGCGGCGGCAGAGAGTGGAGGTCGCCGGAGTTGGGGATGACAGCGACCAGAGGCTGCACCAGTGGCTCCAACCGGGTAGGACGACACCAGTGAAGCACGGCAGAGGCTCTGGAAGAGTAGCCCGAGCCTAGGAGGGGCTGGAACTGTGGAGACGACCCGAGGGGATCACCGGCGAGCTCGAGCTCGGGGACGGCGGCCCGAGGCCTGCCCGGCCGGGCTACGGCTTCCTACGTTCTTGTGGAGTGTGTGTGGTGAGTTGGTGATGCTCGAGAGGGCTGGGGAGGGCTGCATTTATAGGCGAGTGAGAGGAGGGGATCGGGCTCCGCCGAAGGACACCTGGACATGGCGCCCGGCGACGAACAGCGTCAGTGAGCGAGGGGGAAGACGACGCAGCTCACGCGGGCACTGTGGGTGGGCGGCGACGAGCATAGGATCGAGGGGGGTGGCGACGAACACAGTGCGTGGTGCACTATGCGGTTGGCTGGACCGTGCCCATGCTCGCTGCGGCGAGCTCTGGCATCACCGAGCGCCAAGAGGGAGTTAAGGGAGTAGAGACGGGGATGGTGGCGAGGTTTGGCGAGGTGCAACAGCCTAGGAAGCGAACACGCGACGCACAGAGCGCTTGGCGGCACCCAGAGCACGTTGGTTAGCCGGCTGGCACCATGGACACGCGTGGTCACCGCGTGCACTTTGGCATAGCACTACGGCTGGCCCCAATTTCATGTCTGGCGTGTAGTCCTTAGTGTTTAGGGTTGAGCCAATGCTTTGAGTCCAGCTCAGGTGTTGTAAGATTGAGTTTTACTTCATGGTAAGTTTCTGGATAGTAACTTTGAGATTTAACTGTGGCCAATCTACTGGGAGTTGGGAGCTTAGCTTTGGAGGTTAGCAATCATCTAGGAAGGTAGTGATGCACAAGCAATTTCAGCAGGATTGGAGCAAGTAAAATGGTAGTTGCTATGGAAACTACCATTTCTGTCCAGAACAGAAAATATTTTCTATAGCAAAAATATTCCAAAAAGTGATGCAATATTGTTGCTCAGGAAGGTGCCCAGGTGTCCAAGAATATTTGGGAATTTTCTTAGATTTTTGTGGGCAAGAAAATTTGGGGTTGCTTTGGAGCACAAGTGGCTAGTTAGGGTTTTAGAGGAGAAAATGAATATTTTTCATTTAAGAAAAAATATTCCTAATATTATTTTGAGGTTGACTAGAGAAGAAATGATGGCTAGAGAGAGAAATGAGTCACTTGGGTGAAAGTCAAGGTGGTTCCCAAGTGTTTAAGTCCAACTGAAGTGATTCAAAACTCCAAATTCAAATCAAAAACCAAATAAAAATCAGAAAAGAAGAGAGGGCAAAAACCAGGTTGTCACAAACATGCCCTACAAAAACAAGTTAGACGTCCTCTACTTTGTTGTTGCAAGTTTTACATGGCTACTACGGGCTAAGCAAGAACCGTTCTTACCTACTCATCAAAAACCACAACGCGGTATAGTGATTGCTTTTTTATCTTCAGAAAGAACCTTGTTCATTGAATCCGATTCAACTAAAGTTGGAGAAACAGACACCCACTAGCCACCTGCGTGCGAAGCACGTCGGTAGAACCAGTCTCGCGTAAGCGTACACATAATGTCGGTCTGAGCCGCTTCATCCACCAATGCCGCTGAATCAAGAATCAACTAGTGACAACAAGCAATATGTATATACCCCACGCCCACAACTCATTTGTGTTCTACTCGTGCATATAACATCTACGCATAGACCTGGCTCAGATGCCACTGTTGGGGGACGCAGTAATTTCAAAAAAAAATCCCTACGCACACGCAAGATCTATCATGGTGATGCATAGCAACGAGAGGGGAAGAGTGTTGTCCATGTACCCTCATAGACCGTAAGAGGAAGCATTATGTCAATGCGGTTGATGTAGTCGTACTTCTTCATGATCTGACCGATCCTAGTACCGAAAGTACGGCACCTCCGCGATCTGCACACGTTTAGCTCGGTAACGTCCCACGAACTCTTGATCCAGTTGACTGTCGAGGGAGAGCTTCATCAGCATGACGGTGTGATGACGGTGATGATGATGCTACCGTTGCAGGGCTTCGCCTAAGCACTACGATGATATGACCGAGGTGGATTATGGTGGAGGGGGGCACCGCACACGGCTAAGGGATCAATGATCAACTTGTGTGTTCTAGGGTTCCCCTGCCCCCGTATATAAAGGAGCAAGGGGGAGGCCAGCCGGCCTTGGGGCGCGCCAAGGAGGGGGAGGAGTCCTCCTCCTAGTAGGAGTAGGACTCCCCCTTTCCTGGTCCAACTAGGAGGAGGGAGGGGGAAGGAAGGAGAGGGAGAGAGGGAGGGAAAGAGGGGGCGCACCCTCCTTGTACAATTCGGACTCCCAAGGGGGGGGGGTGCGGCCAGCCCTATGGCCCCTCCTCTCTCTCACAAGGCCCATGTTGGCCGATTAGTTCCCCCGGGGGTTCCGATAACCCCCCGACACTCCGATAATTATCCGGTGACCCCCGGAACTCATCCGGTGTCTGAATATAGTCATCCAATATATCAATCTTTATGTCTCGACCATTTCGAGACTCCTCATCATGTCCGTGATAACATCCGGGACTCCAAACTATCTTTGGTATATCAAAACACATAAACTCATAATATCGATCGTCATCGAACGTTAAACGTGCGGACCCTACGAGTTCGAGAACTATGTAGACATGACCAAGACATGTTTTCGGTCAATAAATAATAGCAGAACCTGGATGTTCATATTGGCTCCTACATATTGTACGATTATATTTATCGGTCAAACCGCATAACAACATACATTGTTCCCTTTGTCATCGCTATGTTACTTGCCCGAGATTCGATCGTCGATATCTCAATACCTAGTTCAATCTCGTTACTGGCAAGTCTCTTTACTTGTTCCCTAATGCAACATCCCATAACTAATTCATTAGTCACATTGCTGGCAAGGCTTATAGTGATGTGCATTACTGAGAGGGCCCAGAGATACCTCTCTGATACACGTAGTGACAAATACTAATCTTGATCTGTGCCAACTCAACAAACACCATCGGAGACACCTGTAGAGCATCTTTATAGTCACCCAGTTACATTGTGATGTTTGATAGCACACTAAGTGTTCCTCCGGTATCCGGGAGTTGCATAATCTCATAATCATAGAAACGTGTATAAGTTATGGAGAAAGCAATAGCAACAAACTAAACGATCATAGTGCTAAGCTAAAGGATGGGTCTTGTCCATCACATCATTCTCTAATGATGTGATCCCGTTCATAAAATGACAACACATGTCTATGGCTAGGAAACTTAATCATCTTTGATTAACGAGCTAGTCAAGTAGAGGCATACTAGGGTCACTCTGTTTGTCTATGTATTCACACATGTATCAAGTTTCCGGTTAATACAATTCTAGCATGAATAATAAACATTTATCATGATATAAGGAAATATAAATAACAACTTTATTATTGCCTCTAGGGCATATTTCCTTCAGAACATTACTAGTCATATGGGACGCAACCATAATACAAGAAGACAAGTATTTGTAGGGCAATAGCGAGCAGAGGATTACCGGAAGATCAGATAGTATTTCAATGTATCTTGTGAATCACAAGAACAACTGGGAAGAACAGATACTTGGTAAGTGCGAGGAACTATTTGTAGGGGTATTCATGTGGCAAGGAACTACAAGGCAGTAAGCTCAAGAATTCTTAAAAAGTTGGAGAATAATTCGATGCATCTTGTAATAACATGAGCAAATGGGAATGAAAGTAAGATGACAGGTGCATGTAATTCTCTATAGGGATAACGGTTGTAGGGAATTGTAGAAGCAACGAGAACAAGGTCTCAACTGAACACTAGAGAGTATCTTCCGAATCTTGTGGTGCAGCAGGCGATCATTTGGACTGAAGGGGATCTCTGGGAGAAAGTATTATCGTGGAACTAGAGTCAGAGTTAGTAAAATTGTTTAACCTGAATAGATGAGATGTCAGAGTCCCAGAGTAAAGGTCCAGGAATAAAAGACCCAAATATCACTCAAATGGCGACGTGGGCCCCTAAGGCACACAACCATGTAAGTAAAAGTTTTTTGCAATGTCTAGACTCGACTTCTGCCAATGAGTGTGAAAGGGGGGTTCCTACAGACAGTTGGCTCTGATACCAACTTGTGACGCCCCCGATTTGACCATATACAAATCATATACGCAAACGTGTACGATCAAGATCAGGGACTCAGGGGAAGATATCACAACACAACTCTAAAAATAAAATAAGTCATACAAGCATCATATTACAAGCCAGGGGCCTCGAGGGCTCGAATACAAGAGCTCGATCATAGACGAGTCAGCAGAAGCAACAATATATGAGTACAGACATAAGTTAAACAAGTTGCCATAAGATGGCTCGCACACACTGGGATACACATCGAAAGAGGCGCAGGCCTCCTGCCTGGGATCCTCCTAAACTACTCCTGGTCGTCCGTGGCGTCCTGCACGTAGTAGTAGTCCCCTCCAGTGTAGTAGGAGTCGTCGTCGGTGGTGTCTGGCTCTTGGGCTCCAACATCTGGTTCCAACATCCGAGAAGAAAGGAAAAGGGGGAAAAGAGGGAGGAAAGCAACCGTGAGTACTCATCCAAAGTACTCACAAGCAAGGATCTAGAGTACATATGCATTGGTATCGATGAAATGGGTAGTATCTATGGACTGAACTGCAGAATGCCACAATAAGAGGAGGATAGCTAGTCCTATTGTCGTGGTATTCTCACGGGGGGCTTGCGAGTCGACAGATGCCACAAGGGCTTAGTGTGTGGGTAAGACTGCTGCTGATAGGACCGGGAGCGGGTATGCGAGTAGCACGCGGTGGTTTACCCAGCTTCGGAGCTCTCCGGGGAGATAATACTCCTACTGCTGCATGTCTGAATGTATCTATCTGGGGTGTACATCGGGTAGTACAAAGTGCTCCTGGAGCTGTATCTGGGATCAGTGCCAAGTGCGTCTGATCTGATATATGCCTATGTGAGGCATGCTAGTGGCCGGCCATGCTCATGGCCGTGAGCATATGAGTGCTCATGCGTGAGTATGTGTATCCTGGATGGATGAATGGATGTGTGTGAGGCCTTGTGGCCGTGAGCTAGCTAGCCCTCTTGCTAGCTAGCATGCATGCGTGGGAGTCAATGGCCAAGAGGCCATAGTGGCGCCCCTGGCCGTGAGCCTCCCCTGGTGCTCCTTATAAAGGGGAGCCCAGGGGACAAGGGATGGCCCATGTGACCAACTTCACTATTTGGAAGACAACGATGTGACATCTCACACCTGCTATAGTGTATCACTATTGCTCAGCAGTGTCCGGGTACAGCCGTCTTGTCCGCGGTATGGCCATCGTGTCAGGGTCTTGTCGGTGTCGGGTCGTGCTGCAGTCGGCAGCCGGCTGGTTGGCGCAGTCGGCAGCCGGCTGGCTGGCGCAGTCGGGCTGAGGGGCTTTGCTAGCCCCGATGTCTTGAAATATCGTCTTGCTGTCCTCGGGGTACCCGTGGTCGATTACTCCGACAGTAGCCCCCAAGCCTCCGGGCAACTTGGCAAAGTTGGGCGGAGGTTTTTTGGCGAGTGTTCATGGAAATGATCATGAAAAAAGACAAAGTTAGTTCATGCAGATATATCAAATGTTTGGTTTTTAGCATTGCAAGTTTTATGCGGAGGGTGCCGACTCGGTTTCGTCCGAGCCCCCTTAATCTTTTTCGTATTCCCTTCACTTTTTGGCTTGTGCTCTTGCTTGCCGGACAGCCGCTCTGCGGTCTGTGGCTAAGAGTGGGCCGCGAAGTGGAGTGTACAGTACTCAGAGTCCAGGAGCAGATTCAACCGAGTAGATACTTGTAAAGGAAAACAGCCGGGTCGCCCGAACCGTTTTTCTTCCCGAACGTTTTTCACATGGGTGGCCTCCAGCGTTCACCCTTGCTAGCCAGACAGCCGCTCTGCGGTCTGTGACTAAGAGTGAGCCTTTGGTATTGCGCACGCTACTAAGCCGTCTGCGGGAACAAACGTCTTAGGCCAAGCGGCCAGCCCCCGGGCCAACTCTGGCTGGCACCGGGGTGAACAGTGATGCAACTATAATTAAAATGCGGAGATAGACCCCGAGTATCGCTCAGGGTTATCCGTGCTTGCGCGATTCAAAAATATGCGGGCGAGGAGCTCACATTGATTTTCGTGTAGTCGCGGTCGTCGAAGACAGCCGACGCGACTCGGCGCTCGCGGAGCGCGTCGGCGCACCCGCTGGGTGTAGCCCTCGAGCCCTCGGGTGCTCGAAGGGGGTCCCGGCCGGTCAGGCTCGACCGGCCAGGCGGCGAGGCGTCTTGCAACGCCCTTTTTTTTTCTCTTCTGCCGGCTGCTGGCAGCCGGACAAAACTTTTCTCTTGTCTGCAATCTTCGCGGGGGCGCGCGAGCGCACCCACTGGGTGTAGCCCCCGAGATTCGGGACGACTGCTGAGCAGTCGGGCCGGATCTTCCGGCAACTACTTTGTCTCCTCTCTCTCGTGAGGGCGTGTCAGCGCACCCGCTGGGTGTAGCCCCCGAGATTCGGGCCGACTGCGGAGCAGTCGGGCCGGATCTCCCGACGACTACTTTGTCTTCTCTCTCACGCGGGGGCGCGTCAGCGCACCCGCTGGGTGTAGCCTCCGAGATTCGGGCCTACTGCTGAGCAGTTGGGCCGGATCTCCCGGCGACTACTTTGTTTTTTTCTTCTTCTTCTTCAGCCGACTGGGCGGGCGGACCCCGACACAGCAGTCGGGCTCTTTACAGCCGGCCAGGCAGCCAGCGGTCGAACGCACATCTGGCAGTCAGACGCACATTTTTATTTTTATTTTGCCGGCTGTGGACAGCCGGACGGCTTTCCACTCGTGGCCGTGTTGATGGAGCAATCCGCCCACATCTATCTCTCTTTTTTTGGTCCGACTGCGTGCGAGCAGCCGGACACCACCACCCGGCCGTTTGACTTTCTCTTTTCTCTTCTCTGCCTCTTTTATCTCTGTTCTGGTAGTCGGCGACAGAGGGTGTGGGCGCAGCCGGCAAAGGCGCTCGAGCCGGCTAAGCATCTGGCCGGATGCGGGGAGGAGCGAGTCGGCGGGGCCACAAGCCGGCGCGGAGCGGAGGAGGCCCGCGGCCAAGCTGGCGGGGTCGGCGAGCGGCAAGCCGGCCCGGCTCGTGGGCGGGAGG
The DNA here is from genome assembly GCF_002162155.2 of Triticum dicoccoides. Taxonomy (NCBI): domain Eukaryota; kingdom Viridiplantae; phylum Streptophyta; class Magnoliopsida; order Poales; family Poaceae; genus Triticum; species Triticum dicoccoides. The sequence goes on from NC_041392.1 coordinate 105,390,303, forward strand.
CGGAGCCGGACGGAGGTAGTGCGACTGGCGGACGAGGGCCGGCCGGGTCGGAGCCAGAGTCGGTGCAGGTGGCAGGGGGGCGGGCGGAGCCAGCAGCCGGCCCGGGCGGGGAGCCGGCCATGGGCGCGGTCCGGGTGGTAGCGCAGTCGGCCTGGCCGGAGTGTCGAAGGCGGCGACAGGGCGCACGAAGCTGGCTGGAGGGCGAGGCGGACCCGGCGTCGTGGCGGGGCAGGGGACACAGCCAGCGCAAGGCGCAGCCGGCGAGTGAGGTTGTCGGACCCGGCGTGGGAGGAGGCACGCACGCGGAGGTGCGGGAGACAGAGGGAGGTGGCTCGGCGCCACAGGCGCGGGTGGAACCCGGCGCGGAAGCGGCGCAGGCGTGGACGGCCGACCGACCCAGCACGGACGCCGGTCACGGCGGTGAGGGGCGCAGCTGGTGCGGCAAGCCGCGGTTGGGCGGAGCAGAAGCCGGCACGGGGCCGGCGGGCTCGCGGGAGATGGTCATGGTGCGGAGACGGCGAGCCGCGCGAGGGCGCGGGAGAAGACGACGCCAGGCACGGGCGAGGCGACGCGCGGGGCGTCCCGAGCCGCAAGCCGGGCGAGGAGGGGCGCCGGAGCGGCTGCCGCGCGAGGCGCGCGGGGCGAAGTACTGGGGCGGCCCGAAGCGGGCCGGACAGCTATGCGCAGCTCGACGCGGTGGTGGAGCAGAGTACGGCCGCGGGCGAGAGTCGCGCGTGAAGCAGAACGTACGCAAGTAGCTAGCTAGCTACAAAATCCATCGAGCTGCCAGGGTGTTTGCTTGCTTGCTGGCGTATTGGATGTAGTTTGACCACGGTTGACTTGCATTTAGCTATCTTGCGTAGATGATAAATGGAGGAGCGAATGTGGGTTCCGGCCTGAGCAAGCCGCAGCGCAGACGCGAGCAGCGCGTGGTTGGACACGGTCGACCGAAGCGAGGCCCCATGCGGCGCGCGTAGATGGATGCGGCTGACCGAAGCTAGGCCTCGCGCGCGGCGCGCGGACGGACGGCCGGCGTTGTGACGGTGGTGACGAAGGGGCTGACGGCGAGGACGCGCCACCCCTCGCGGCCGCTTCGGGGGCGGGTCGATGTCGAGCCCCCGAGCGCTACCGGAGAGACGGCGCGACGCCGCGGCGGAGATGACGAAGATGGTCCCGCCCGGATTGCGAAACCAGCAGCAGCGCGGTAGCATAGTAGTAGTACCGCCCCATGATGGGCGCCAACTGTCGTGGTATTCTCACAGGGGGCTTGCGAGTCGACAGATGCCACAAGGGCTTAGTGTGTGGGTAAGACTGCTGCTGATAGGACCGGGAGCGGGTATTCGAGTAGCACGCGATGGTTTACCCAGCTTCGGAGCTCTCCGGGAGATAATACTACTACTGCTGCATGTCTGAATGTATCTATCTGGGGTGTACACGGGCAGTACAAAGTGCTCCTGGAGCTGCATCTGGGATCAGTGCCAAGTGCGTCTGATCTGGTATATGCCTATGTGAGGCATGCTAGTGGCCGGCCATGCTCATGGCCGTGAGCATATGAGTGCTCATGCGTGAGTGTGTGTATCCTGGATGGATGAATGGATGTGTGTGAGGCCTTGTGGCCGTGAGCTAGCTAGCCCTCTTGCTAGCTAGCATGCATGCGTGGGAGTCAATGGCCAAGAGGCCATAGTGGCGCCACTGGCCGTGAGCCTCCCCTCGTGCTCCTTATAAAGGGGAGCCCAGGGGACAAGGGATGGCCCATGTGACCAACTTTACTATTTGAGAGACAACGATGTGACATCTCACACCTGCTACAGTGTATCACTATTGCTCAGCAGTGTCCGGTTACAGCCGTCTTGTCCGCGGTATGGCCATCCTGTCAGGGTCTTGTCGGTGTCAGGTCGTGCTGCAGTCGGCAGCCGGCTGGTTGACGCAGTCGGCAGCCGGTTGGTTGGCGCAGTCAGACTGAGGGGCTTTGCTAGCCCCGATGTCTTGAAATATCGTCTTGCCGTCCTCGGGGTACCCGTGGTCGATTACTCCGACACCTATCGAAGACTACGCTTCTGGCAGCCTCCATCTTGAAGCTGAAAGTGCAACTATCCCTGGGTGGTTTTGATAATTCCTAACAACATATAGCTCATTGAGCTAATACTATTTCATGATAAATATTTCAGGAAAGCTCAATGATTGGCATGGCATGGATTAGAAATGTGGACCCCTCAAAATGCTAAGGACAAAAGATTGGCTAAAGCTCTAAAGCTCAAGACTCTACATTTTACCTTTTAGTGATCCAAGATCAGATTGAGTCCATAGGAAAAGCCAATACTATTAAAAGGGGATGAGGTGTTGCTTAATGAGGTTCTTCCTCAAAATGCTTAGTGATATGCTCCAAAATCCTCAACCACTTTCTCATGTCCACATATGTCCCAAACCAAAAGTCAAACTCGGCCCCACCAAAACTTTCCATCCGGCACCACCAAGTTTAGTTGACATAGCCACTGCCACAAAACCCTAGTCTTTTCGGTCTCACTGATAGGGATCTCGGTCTCACCGAGATGGGATTGCAAACTCTCTGTTTCCCTTTGCAATGTTTCGGTCTAAGCGAGATGAGCGATCGGTCCCACCGAGTTCGCAATGCAAACTCTCTGTTTCCCCTTCGTAACGTTTCGGTCCAACCGAGATGAGCGAATCGGTCCCACGGAGTTTGCCTGACCAACTCTCTGGTTAGCTTATTACCAAAATCGGTCCCACTGAGTTTGTGTAATCGGTCTCATCGAGATTACGTTATGCCCAAACCCTAATGAAATCGCTCCCACCGAGTTGACGTGTCGGTCCCACCGAAAAACCTAACGTTCACATTTTGAACCGAATCGGTCCGACCAAGTTTCATGATTCGGTCTCACCGAGTTTGGTAAACTATGTGTAATGGTTAGATTTTGTGTGGAGGCTATATATACCCCTTCACCCACTCTTTATTAATGGAGAGAGCCATCAGAACATGACTACACTTCCAAGTTACATTTTCTGAGAGAGAACCACCTACCCTTGTGTTGAGATCAAGATCTTCCATTCAACCACATAAATCTTGATTTCTAGCCATCCCCAAGTTGCTTTCCACTCAAATCATCTTTCCACCAAATCCAAATCTGTGAGAGAGAGTTGAGTGTTGGGGAGACTATCATTTGAAACACAAGAGCATGGAGTTCATCATCAACACACTGTCTATTACCTTTTGGAGATTGGTGTCTCCTAGATTGATTAGGTGTCACTTGGGAGTCTCTGTCAAGATTGTGGAGTTGATACAAGGAGTTTGTACAGGCAAGGAGATCACCTACTTCGTGAAGATCTACCCTAGTGAGAGTCCTTCGTGGGCGATGGCCATGGTGGGATAGACATGATTGCTTCTCGTGGACCCTTCATGGGTGGAGCCCTCCGTGGACTCTCGCAACCGTTACTGATAACCCACAAGTATAGGGGATCGCAATAGCTTTCGAGGGTAGAGTATTCAACCCAAATTTATTGATTCGACACAAGGGGAGCCAAAGAATATTCTCAAGTATTAGCAGCTGAGTTGTCAATTCAACCACACCTAGAAACTTAGTATCTGCAGCAAAGTGTTTAGTAGCAAAGTAATATGATAGTGATGGTAACGGTAACAAAAGAGTAACGAAAGCAAAGTAATGTTTTTGGTATTTTGTAGTGATTGTAACAATAGCAACGGGAAAGTAAATAAGCGTAAACCAGTATATGGAAAGCTCGTAGGCATTGGATCAATGATGGATAATTATGCCGGATGGTGTTCATCATGTAACAGTCATAACCTAGGGTGACACAGAACTAGCTCCAATTTGTCAATGTAATGTAGGCATGTATTCCGAATATAGTCATACATGCTTATGGAAAAGAACTTGCATGACATCTTTTGTCCTACCCTCCCGTGGCAGTGGGGTCCTAATGGAAACTAAGTGATATTAAGGCCTCCTTTTAATAGAGAACCGGAACAAAGCATTAGCACATAGTGAATACATGAACTCCTCAAACTACGGTCATCACCGGTAAGTATCCCGATTATTGTCACTTCGGGGTTAATGGATCATAACACATAATAGGTGACTATAGACTTGCAAGATAGGATCTAGAACTCACATATATTGATGAAAACATAATAGGTTTAGATCTGAAATCATGGCACTCGGGCCCTAGTGACAAGCATTAAGCATAGCAAAGTCATAGCAACATCAATCTCAGAACATAGTGGATACTAGGGATCAAACCCTAACAAAACTAACTCGATTGCATGATAAATCTCATCCAACCCATCACCGTCCAGCAAGCCTACAATGGAATTACTCATGCACGGCGGTGAGCATCATGAAATTGGTGATGGAGGATGGTTGATGATGACAACGGCGATGAATCCCCCTCTCCGAAGCCCCGAACGGACTCCAGATCAACCCTCCTGAGAGGTTTTAGGGCTTGGCGGCGGCTCAATATCGTAAAACGCGATGATTTCTTCTCCTCTATTTTTTTCTCCCCGAAAGCAGTTATATAGAGTTGGAGTTGGAGTCGGGAGGTCTCCAGGGGGCCCACGAGGTAGGGGGCGCGCCCTAGGGAGGGGTGTCGTGGTTCTAAGCCTGACAGTAGAGTGGGGGGTAGGTATGGAGAGGCAAGGTCCTAGCTATGGAGAAGTTGTAAACACAAGGGATGTACGAGTTCAGGCCCTTATCGGAAGAAGTAATAGCCCTACGTCTCGGAGCCCGGAGGCGGTCGAGTGGATTATGTGTATATGAGTTACAAGGTGCCGAACCCCTCTACCTGTGGAGGAGGGTGGCTTATATAGAGTGCGCCAGGACCCCAGCCAGCCCACGTAGGAGAGGGTTTAAGGTGAGTTAAGTCCGGGGGGTTACTGGTAACGCCCCACATAAAGTGTCTTTACTATCATAAAGTCTACTTAATTACAGGCCGTTGCAGTGCAGAGTGCCTCCAGACCTTCTGGTGGTCGAGTGAGTCTTCGTGGTCGAGTCCTTCAGGTCAGTCGAGTGAGTCCCTCGTTGGTCGACTGGAAGGTGACCTCTTCCAAGGGTGTCCTTGGGCAGGGTACTTAGATCAGGTCTGTGACCCTACCCTAGGTACATGACCCCATCATTAGCCCCCGAATGGATTGAGGCTTCGAGTGAGGAAGGAGTTGATGTTATTTCCCATTAACCTTTGTACACTGGTCGTGCGTTGTTCTGGACCAAAGAATCTCTTCGTTGATAGTGACCAACTTGTCTTCAGTCGACTCGATCCATTCTCTTCTTTCGTCGAGTGATCTTTGGAGCTTTGACGATTTCCGAGCGACGGATCGCAGGAAACCCCGCGTCTGACAGACCGGTCTGCCGTTCGCGGATTCCGCGGGATGCGAAATTTGGGGAAGCGCGTGAAGCGGAGCGGACCGCGGCGTTCGGATGGGACGGAACATAGACGCCTCGATCCCCGCGCCGCTTTCTTCGCCATGTATCCCGCCTGCATAACTGTTCCTGGATATGATTAGATCGACCGGGCCCACCTGTCATCCACTCGGAAGGGACCTTATAAATGCGCCCGGCGAGGGTTTTTTGTACTGTGCCTCAGCATTCTCTCTCCCTGCTCCCTTCGTCTCCGTCCAGCGCGCTCGCTCACGCCTCCGCACAACTTCCCCTCGCGCGTCTCGCCGGCAACCATGGCCAAGGAGAAGACGGCGGCGCTAGAACGCGCGAAGAAAGCGTCGGCGACGGAGAAGGCGAAGGGGAGATCCACCAGCCGCGGCGGGTCTTCGTCCAGATCCCGCCTGCCGAAGGGCTGGGTCCAAGGAGACTGGATCCAGTCGACCATCACAGAGAAAGATCTCCTCGACATGGCCAACGAGGGCTTGATCCCCCATGGAGCTGCGAGGCTTCCGGGGAAGGAGTGGCAGCCCCAGCCAGAAGAGGGTGAGTGCATGCTCTTGGCCACCCATGTTGATCGTGGATTTTCTTTGCCGCCGAGTATTTTCTTCCGTGGTTTCTTGAACTTCTTTGGAGCGCAGCTCCACCACTTTACCCCAAATTCTATTGCCTATCTTGCCGCGTTCGTGTCCATGTGTGAGGGTTTTCTGGGCTGTCGACCGCACTGGGGCTTGTTCAAGCATATATTCACGTGTCGCTCTCAGACCGTGAAGAAGGCGAGCCCAGGCGACGAAAGAACCCGAGTCGTCCAAATGTGTGGGGGCCTGGGGATACAGGTGAGAAATAAGAGCACCTTCCCAGCCATGACTTTTCCCGAGTCGGTCAGAGGCTGGCAGTCGACCTGGTTCTACTGCCAGGATCAGTCGACGCCGGGGCAGTCGAGTGGACTCCCTCAGTTTACCATGGACCGAGTGAACAAGACCTCCTCTCTGAAGTTGATTCCGGAGGAGAAAGCTGACGTGAAGATGTTGATGGAGCGCGTGGTGCAGTTGGTTCGGGAGGGAGTGACTGGCATGGATCTCCTGGAGGTTTTCCTTAGGCGTCGTATCCAGCCCCTTCAGTTCCGGAGCCACTTCATGTGGTTGTACTGTGGGACTGAAGACGAGACTCGAGTCCATCCAGAAGCAGTCGACGACGTCACTCTGGAAAGATGGATGGCCACCGTTACCGGAAACAAGGATAACCCACGCGGAGCCAGAAGGATTCCTCCACTCGACCACAACAGTGATCCAAACAAGGTATGCCTGCTCTGCTCTCCACTGTGTTCTTGTCATATTCATTTCTGTTTATTCTGCCAATTGGTCGATTGATCCTTGTCTTGATGTCTATCAGGCCCTCACCGAGTTATACTCGATGCCCAATGGAGCACAGGCTCCGACTGAGGAGGGCGAGGCAAGTGGGGGCGAGAGCCAGGAGGAGGAGGAGTGGGACTCGGACGTTGCTGAGGATGATGATGACGACGACGACGATGACGGTGATGAAGATGACGCTGAAGACGAGGAAGAAGAGGAGGAGGAGGTCGTACCACCGCGCTCAGAAAGGCGGTCGAAGCTTGTCCACGACCCTTCGACTGAACGTGGCAAGGGAGTTGCGACCGCTGCCCAGTCGACCAAGCGCCCTCGGACTACCTCTCCGGCGCCGACTGAAAAGGCGCCGAAGCAGCCCAGGGCGGCTCCGTCAAAGCCGACTAAGCTCCTGCCGAAGATGAAGGTGTCCATCCCCACCATATCAGGGTAATCATGCTGCTTAAGTCTTCTTATTTTGTGTGAACTTTGTCTCTGGTTGACGGTGAAGTTAGTCGACTGATTCTTTGGAGTTGCAGTGCTGCTACTTCTGAGACCTCAGCCTGGGCTAATGACCATGAGATGGAGGACGCAGCAACTTCAAAACCAGGTACTATATTCTTAACGCCGTTTTTAGTCGACTGACTCACGATCTCTGATCCTGATTCTTCTCTGTAGCTCCACCCAATGCTGTTATCAATCTCCCTGATGATGATGAGGATGAGGAACCGCTGAAGCGCATAAGGAGTAGGAAAGCGTCTGCCAGCAGGGTGCCCCAGGATGTGACGGCGCCTGAGATTCTGATTGCGGAGGAAGAGAACACCACTCGACACACGGTGTCCTTCGCAGATCCACTGACGAATGCTCAGCAGCCCTCCCTCTTCACGACGCACCACGTCCTAGAGGACCAAGCTGGCGCGGCGAAGGAGGCGATACGCCAGGCAGGAATCATGATGGAGCAGTTGAAGACCATCCGGGATGCGAGCCAGGCAGCTTATGACGCCAGTTCTGCCCTCCAAAGCAATGTTCAGGTCAGTCGACCACCGTTTGTTCTGTTAGGATATGCTACCAAAAACTTTTCCTTTCCAGAATTTATAGTAGTCACCCACTGGGTGTGTCGATTTAAACTCCGTGTTAGCGGGGGCACGCTGAGTGCACCCGCTGGGTGTAGTCCCCAAGGCTAAGGTCGACTGCTGGCAGTCGGCCTTAGGCTTTATAATTTCAGTCTTTGCGTCGTTCGACTATGTCGACTGGATTTCGCAAACTGGTCGACTCTGTCTTCAATAGGATTAGTGGGGGCACGCTGAGTGCACCCGCTGGGTGTAGTCCCCAAGGCTAAGGTCGACTGCTGACAATCGGCCTTAGGCTTTATAATTTCATTCTTTGCGTCATTCGACTATGTCGAATGGATTTCGCAAACCGGTGGGGGCACGCTGAGTGCACCCACTGGGTGTAGTCCCCGAGACTGTGGTCGACTGATTGCAGTCGATTACAGTCTTAAAGAATACATCTCTCTCTCTCTCTCTCTCTTTTTTTGAGGTCGACTGGTCGACTCTATCTTAGATAGGATTAGTGGGGGCACGCTGAGTGCACCCACTGGGTGTAGTCCCCGAGACTACGGTCGAATGCTTGTATTCGGCTATAGTCTTAGAAACGTGTGATTTTTCCCTTTTTCACTCGGAAGTGAATTGTATTTGACATTTAGTCGATTGGTTCTTCCCAGAACTCCTGTGATCTTGTGGCTCGCTACTCTGAGCTGGAAAACAAGCACACTCAACTCGAGCTGAACTTGAAGCTGGTTCAGGAGAAGCTGACGAAGGCAAAGGAGGAGACCGAAGGTATGTTTGGTGAGACCCTGACGACTGCTTTTCCCCTTGTTTGTTTCAAAATCTGATCTTGCTGTAACTTGCAGGTAAGGTAAGGGAGGCCCAACAGAAGAAAGACCTTGAACTAGCTGAGAAGATCAAGCTTGCTGACGAGAAGTTAGCTTCAGTCACCAAGCTTGAACAAGACAATACCAATCTGAAAGCTGCTCTTGGGATCGCCAACAAGGAGGTCAGTCGACTGAAAACTGATAAAGCTGCCCTGACCGACCAAGTCAGTAAGTTGACTGGGAAGAAAAATGATCTGGAGGCCTTCCTGAGTGGTCTCGCCAAGAAGCTGTTTCTTATGCTTGAAGGTAAACCTCTATGCTCGGCAATCATTTCCAATCGTGGTTTTTCCATTCGACCATTCCCTTGACTCAGTGATCGTCCTTGCAGAATTTTGCCAAAACTCTGAAGAAGAAACTAGCCGGCTGGAGCCAAACCTCGACCCTGTCAATTCTCCGGTGAACGACGAAGTTGCCATGGATGTTTTCCGACTGGAGTCCCGTGTTGCAGCTGTCGTGGACTATCTCGCAAGGCTGAAGGTCGCCACATCTCGCATCGACTCAACGCTCTGGCCCGGGAAGACACTTCAGAATGACCTTGAGTCGCTGATGGCTCGCTTGAACACGATCCCTGGTCGAGTGCAGGAATGGAAGAAGTCCTCGGCTCGGTGCGGTGCAGATGTTGCTCTGTGTCTGGCCCGAGTCCACTGCAAAGATGCGCGAGAAGAGAAGCTGGCGGCCCTCCGGGTGGCCAACACCAAGAAACACGACTTCAGGTCCTTTATGGAAACTTTCCTTGCGGCTGCCACTCGGATCGCAGACGGAATTGATCTTGATGAGTTTGTTGCACCTTCCAGCCCTCCACAGGAGGGGTAAAAAACTTCTTCTAGCTCGACGCTTTAAATTTGCCTCGGTATGCCGAGTGGAATTGTAACCGATAAACCTTAACGGGCTTAACGCCTGAGCACTTTCGGTTCCTTTAGATATCGATTCGAACTTGAATTTGGTGCTTGAATATGATTGCTTTTGGCTCGAAATGTCTTTTGCAGGTTCAAAGCAGGGCGCCTTTACTGCAATCAACTTATTCCTTAGTTCACTTAGGCGAGCACTGGGCTGCGGCTAAGCCTCCGAGTGGAAGTCTGATTTACCACTCGGCAGGATTTCGATAACTTAGGCGAGCTCAGGGCTGCAGCTAAGTCCCCGAGTGAGAGGTTTGCTCTTCACTCGGTAGGATTTTTATAACTTAGGCGAGTTCTTTGACTGCAGCTAAGCCCCCGAGTCAGAGGTTTGCTCTTCACTCGGTAGGATTTTTATAACTTAGGCGAGTTCTTGGACTGCAGCTAAGCCCCCGAGTGAGAGGTTTGCTCTT
>NC_041392.1:105400690-105425026 GCF_002162155.2 Triticum dicoccoides
CTTAGGCGAGTACTTGGACTGCAGCTAAGCCTCCGAGTGGAAGTCCGGCTTACCACTCGGTAGGATTTTTTTTATCTTAGGCGAGCACAGGGCTGCAGCTAAGCCCCCGAGTGAGAGGTTTGCTCTTCACTCGGTAGGATTTTTATAACTTAGGCGAGTACTTGGACTGCAGCTAAGCCTCCGAGTGGAAGTCCGGCTTACCACTCGGTAAGATTTTTATATCTTAGGCGAGCACTGGGCTGCAGCTAAGCCCCCGAGTGAGAGGTTTGCTCTTCACTCGGTAGGATTTTTATAACTTAGGCGAGTACTTGGACTGCAGCTAAGCCTCCGAGTGGAAGTCCGGCTTACCATTCGGTAGGATTTTTATATCTTAGGCGAGCACTGGGCTGCAGCTAAGCCCCCGAGTGAGAGGTTTGCTCTTCACTCGGTAGGATTTTTATAACTTAGGCGAGTGCTTGGACTGCAGCTAAGCCCCCGAGTGAGAGGTTTGCTCTTCACTCGGTAGGATTTTTTACAAACTTAGGCGAGCACAGGGCTGCAGCTAAGCCTCCGAGTGGAAGTCTGGCTTACCACTCGGTAGGATTTCGATAACTTAGGCGAAACGGATTCGCAGCTAAGCCTCCGAGTGGGAGTCTGGCTCACCACTCGGTAGGATTTTTACAAACTTAGGCGAAACGGATTCGCGGCTAAGTCACCCACTGAGGGGGAATTTTATTGGACAAAAATAAAAAGTGACAAAAATTATGGAGGAATTATGACACTATTATTTTGAGGTCCATGAACTACAAAAGTACTTTATTGCAACTCATCCGAGTGACAAACCTTAAGTGTAAAATGGGCGGAGTAGTTCCGCGTTCCAAGCTCGGGGCTCGTCGATATTATGCTCGACGTTGTAAAGACGGTACGCCCCGTTGTGGAGAACCTTCGTGACGATGAAGGGACCTTCCCAAGAAGGAGCAAGCTTGTGTGGTTTGTGCTGATCCACTCGGAGAACCAAGTCTCCTTCCTGGAAGGCTCGACCTCTCACATTTCTGGCGTGGAAATGACGCAAATCTTGTTGGTAGATGGTCGACCGGATCAGAGCCATCTCCCTTTCTTCCTCTAAAAGGTCGACTGCGTCCTGCCGCGCTTGTTCAGCTTCTGCTTCGTTGTAGATTTCAACTCGAGGAGCATTGTGGAGAAGATCACTCGGCAAGACTGCTTCAGCTCCATAGACCAAGAAGAATGGAGTTCTTCCGGTCGACCGATTAGGTGTGGTCCGCAGTCCCCAAAGCACTGAGGGAAGTTCGTCGACCCAAGCTCCAGCTGCATGCTTGAGATCACGCATCAGTCGGGGTTTCAATCCCTTGAGAATCAGGCCATTGGCTCGCTCTGCTTGTCCATTCGACTGCGGATGGGCGACTGAAGCGTAGTCGACCCGTGTGCCTTGAGAGTTGCAGAAATCCTTGAATTCCTCCGAGTCAAAGTTCGACCCATTATCCGTAATGATGCTGTGCGGGACTCCATATCTGAATATTAGTTCCCTGATGAAGCTAACAGCAGTACCGGCGTCAAGGTTCTTGATTGGTTTAGCCTCGATCCACTTGGTGAACTTGTCGACTGCCACTAGTACATGCGTGAAGCCGCTTCGCCCTGTTCTCAAAGGACCGACCATGTCCAACCCCCATACCGCGAAAGGCCAGACGAGTGGGATGGTCTTCAGAGCCGATGCAGGCTTGTGCGACATATTCGAGTAGAACTGACATCCCTCGCACTTATCCACTATCTCCTTTGCCATCTCATTCGCCTTTGGCCAGTAAAATTCGGCTCGGTATGCTTTGGCCACGATGGTCCGAGAGGACGCATGATGACCACAGGTCCCCGAGTGGATATCATTGAGGATGAGTCGACCTTCTTCTGGTGTTATGCACTTCTGACCAACTCCAGCCGCGCTTTCTCTGTATAATTGTCCTTTGATTACGGTAAAGGCCTTAGATCGACGGACGATCTGTCGAGCCTCTTCCTCATCCTCCGGAAGCTCTTTTCTCACGATATACGCGATATATGGAACTGTCCAGTCGGGAATGACCACCAAGACCTCCATGATCAAGTCGACCACCGCTGGGACTTCAACCTCAGTCGGATCCGTGGCACTCTTGGGCTGTGGAGCTTCTTCGGTGAAAGGATCTTCTTTGACTGACGGAGTGTGTATATGCTCCAAGAACACACCACTCGGAATGGCTTCTCTCTTGGAACCTATCTTTGCTAGATCATCAGCTGCTTGATTTTTCAGTCGGGGTATATGATGGAGCTCCAACCCCTCGAACTTCTTTTCCAGCTTCCTCACTGCACTGCAGTATCCAGTCATGGCTGGGCTTCTCACGTCCCACTCCTTCATCACTTGGTTGACCACTAAATCCGAGTCGCCATAGACCATCAGGCGACGGACGCCGAGTGAAATGGCCATGCGCAACCCATATAAGAGGGCCTCATATTCTGCCTCATTGTTGGAGGAATCAAAGTGAATCTGGAGCACATATCTGAGCTTATCTCCTCTGGGGGAAACCAGGACAACCCCAGCACCGGAACCATTCAACATCTTAGAGCCATCAAAGAACATGGTCCAATGCTCCGAGTGAACCTCAGTCGGCTGCTGCTGTTCAATCCACTCGGCGAGGAAATCTGCTATTGCCTGGGACTTAATGGCTTTCTTTGCCTCAAACTTGATATCAAGGGGAAGAAGTTCAATCGCCCATTTAGCCACTCGACCAGTTGCATCTCTGTTGTACAAAATCTCTGATAGTGGAGCGTCGCTGACGACTGTGATGGAATGATCAGAGAAATAATGAGCAACCTTCTTTGTGGTCATGTATATTCCATACACAAGCTTCTGATAATGAGGATATCTCTGCTTGGATGGAGTCAAGAATTCAGACAAATAATACACTGGGCGCTGAACTTTGAGAGCTTTTCCTTCTTCTTCCCGCTCGACCGTTAGCACAGTACTGACGACTTGTCCTGTGGCTGCGATATAGAGCAATAGAGGCTCTTTGCTGATTGGAGCAGCAAGCACCGGCTGGGTGGAGAGCAGAGCTTTTAGCTCGGCAAACGCTGCATCAGCTTCTGGAGTCCACTCGAACTTGTCTGCCTTCTTCATCAGTCGGTAAAGAGGCAATGCCTTTTCACCGAGTCGTGAGATGAATCGACTTAATGCGACCAAGCATCCAGTAAGCTTCTGGACATCGTGCACTCGCACAGGGCATTTCATTCGGAGAATAGTGCCGATCTTCTCTGGATTAGCGTCGATTCCTCGTTCGGAAACGAGAAAACCGAGTAACTTGCCACCAGGAACTCCAAATGTGCACTTTGATGGATTGAGCTTGATATCATACCTTCTGAGGTTGGCAAATGTTTCGGCGAGATCAGCGAGCAGGTCGGAACCTTTTCGTGACTTGACAACGATATCATCCATATATGCTTCCACATTCCGACTGATTTGAGTGAGTAGACACTTCTGAATCATTCGCATAAATGTGCCTCCAGCATTCTTGAGGCCGAATGGCATGGTGATATAGCAGAAGCACCCGAATGGAGTGATGAAAGTTGTTTTTACCTCGTCGGGTCCGTACAGACGGATCTGGTGGTACCCGGAGTAGGCGTCTAGAAAAGACAGTCTCTCGCATCCCGCGGTCGAGTCAACAATTTGATCTATGCGAGGGAGAGGAAAATGATCTTTCGGGCAGGCCCGGTTGATGTGCTTGAAATCAATGCACATTCGGAGTGATTTGTCCTTCTTAGGAACCATGACGACATTAGCGAGCCACTCGGAGTGGTATATCTCTCGGATAAATCCTGCCGCCAACAGTCGAGCCACTTCCTCACCAATGGCTTTTCTCTTCTGGACGGAGGACCGCCGAAGATGCTCTTTGACTGGTTTTGCAGATGAGTCGACTCTTAGGCGATGCTCAGCCAGTCCCCTGGGAACACCTGGCATGTCAGCGGGCTTCCATGCAAAAATGTCCCAGTTCTCACGGAGGAACTGGATGAGCGCTTCTTCCTATTTCGGGTCGAGTGTTGTGGAGATGTGGGTCGGAGCTGCATCGGGGTCGGTCGGGTGAATGTGAACAGGCTTCGTCTCACCGGACGACTGAAATGCAGACTCTGTGGTGGGTTTCTTGGATCGCAGCAAATCACTCGGATCTGCATTTTGCTTGTATTCTTCGAACTCGACCGCTGTCACCTGGGAATCGGCAATCTTTGAGCCCTTCTGAAAGCACTCTTCTGCCTTTTTCCGATCACCGGTGACAGTGATCACTCCTTTGGGGCCGGGCATCTTCAATTTGAGGTACACGTAACATGGTCGAGCCATAAACCGTGCGTAAGCTGGTCTCCCCAAAATGGCATGATATGCACTCTGAAAATCCACGACCTCAAATGTCAACTTTTCTTTGCGAAAATGTTTCGAATCACCAAACACCACATCCAGAGCTATTTGGCCGAGTGACTCGGCTTTCTTCCCTGGTATAACTCCATGAAAGCTCATGTTACTGGTGCTCAGTCGGGACATCGGAATGCCCATTCCTTTCAGTGTGTCTGCATACAGCAAATTCAGCCCACTACCACCGTCCATAAGCACTTTTGTCAGTCGAGTGCCTTCGACAACTGGATCGACCACCAAAGCTTGCCTCCCAGGGGTGGCAATATGAGTCGGGTGATCAGATTGGTCGAATGTGATGGGTATTTGGGACCATTTCAGATAATTTGCTTTTGCCGGGGCAACCATGTTCACCTCTCGGTTAATGACTTTCAATCGACTCTTGCTTTCCACATCTGCAAAGATCATCAGAGTGGAGTTGATATGTGGATATCCTTCCTCACTGTCCTCCTTGTCTTCGGCCTTGTCCGACTCCTTCTCCTTGTCCTTAGACTGTTTTCCCTGAAACTGCTGGATTAGGAGTCGACATTGGCGAGTGGTATGCTTCGGGTAGATGATATTTCCCTCTTCGTCTTTCTTCGTGTGGATGTGACATGGCATATCCATCACGTCGTTCCCTTCTTTATCCTTCACCTTCTTAGGGTTCCAGGATCCTTTTGGTTTCCCTTTAAACTTTCCCTGAGTCACGGCCAGAGCCTCTCCAGGAGCTGCTGGTTCAGCCTTCCGCTTCTGTTTCCGACTGGTGTTTCCCTTTTCCGACTGGCTCGGCTTGTGCTTGCCGCTTCGGAGTCGGTCTTCTTCTTCGCCGTTGGCGTACTTGGTAGCAATCTCCATCATCCGACTCAAGGTCATGTCACCGGTTCGACCAAATTTCAAACTTAATTCTCTGTTCTTGACGCCATCTTTAAAGGCGCAGACTGCCTGATGATCAGACACATTCTCCACAGTGTGGTGCAAAGTGATCCATCTCTGAATATACTCTCTGAGAGTCTCATTGGTCTTCTGCACGCAGACTTGCAACTCTGTCAGTCCAGCTGGTCGCTTGCAAGTTCCTTCAAACGTTCTGATGAACACTCGGGACAGATCTTCCCAAGTGTAAATGCTGCTAGGAGGTAATTGAGTCAACCATGCCCTGGCAAAACCCTCCAGCATGAGGGGCAAATGCTTCATGGCCACCTCGTCGTTCCCACCACCAATCTGAACTGCCACTCGGTAGTCCTCAAGCCAAGTTTCAGGCTTAGACTCACCAGTGAACTTGCTGACTCCTGTTGCCAACCTGAAATTGGGAGGGATAACTGCGGCTCTGATAGCTCTGCTGAAACATTCAGGACCAGAAACATGCACTCGACTGCTTGTGGGCGCATCTCTGTCGAGTCCGCCTCGATGGGCTCTGTTCCGGTCGACCAAACCTTGCACGATAATGGATCGCGCGTCGAAGCCTGGTTCTCTGGGGTCGACTGGAACCCTTCGCCCTGTACTGAACTGACGCCTGTCATCTTGCTGCCGAGGAGCGTAAGACCCACCCCTCGGAGGGGAATTGGGCACTCGACGCCTATCATCTCGGTCGAGTCGGTCACCATATTGGTCTCGCCGATTCTCGCGCCCTTCACGCCGCGGAGGCGATCTGGGGCTGTGAGCCGACTGAACCGTATTCACAGCGACGGATCGACTGTGAATTCTGTTGACGACTGCGACACGGCTGAATTCTGATCTCCTGCTGCCCGGAGCAGATCCCTGATCTGCATCAAGCCTCTGCCAGCTTCCGATTGAGAAGGCTGGATGGACTCTGCTATACGGGTCACAGCTGCTAAATTCTGGATTGGGGTTCGATATACCTGAGTCGGCGGGAAGAGTTGACGTCGACTGGTGTCGGGAACTCGTTGCCGCGCGCGTTCGTCGAGTGCTCGCTGAAGATTCTCCAGTCAAGTGCATTCGGCCAAGTTGGCCAAACGTGCCTCCTCCAAGGCGCGAGCCTCGGGGGTTTCTCCTGCGATGGGTGTACGCAGGGCATCCACGTTCCTGCGGCGAAGTTCCTCTCTTTGCAGAGAGTCGAGTGGCTCGGGCTGGTACTCTTCGTGGTCTCGTGCGGGGTCGCCTCCATCGCCTGCCCCACCATCACGGGCGAAGCCAGGGGGACTGCGGGGCCCGTCGACCATCAGGATTTCCGCCGCTGGATCACTGCTATCGCACTCGGATGCAGTCTCCACGGAGCCAGTCGACAGATCGAACAGGCCGTAGAGAGATTCATCGGGCTCGATTGCCGCAACATGAGTGGTGGTCGTCTGGCGAGCCACCGCGTGCCTCACCCACCGCTGAAGCCTCGACCGGCCCTTGCGCTTGCGCTGGCGGGAGACCGGGGGGTTGGACGATGGAGGAGTCGACCGATACGGGGTCGACGGTTGCCGCAGCAGAACGCCGCGGACACATGCGCGAAAATGCGTCGCACCGCGGACGGGGAGCGCATCAACGTCGAGTGGAGCCTCCTGGAGCCAGGCGGAGTCGTCGGCGATGAAGGTGAGAGCGCCGAGACGGATCTCGCGACCCTCGACCAAAACTCCAGCAGCCACCATGATGAAAGTACTCGGAAGAATCGCAACTTCCCCACAAAATCGCTAAAACACCTGCCCCACGGTGGGCGCCAACTGTCGTGGTTCTAAGCCTGACAGTAGAGTGGGGGTAGGTATGGAGAGGCAAGGTCCTAGCTATGGAGAAGTTGTAAACACAAGGGATGTACGAGTTCAGGCCCTTCTCGGAAGAAGTAATAGCCCTACGTCTCGGAGCCCGGAGGCGGTCGAGTGGATTATGTGTATATGAGTTACAAGGTGCCGAACCCCTGTACCTGTGGAGGAGGGTGGCTTATATAGAGTGCGCCAGGACCCCAGCCAGCCCACGTAGGAGAGGGTTTAAGGTGAGTTAAGTCCGGGGGGTTACTGGTAACGCCCCACATAAAGTGTCTTTACTATCATAAAGTCTACTTAATTACAGGCCGTTGCAGTGCAGAGTGCCTCTTGACCTTCTGGTGGTCGAGTGAGTCTTCGTGGTCGAGTCCTTCAGGTCAGTCGAGTGAGTCCCTCGTTGGTCGACTGGAAGGTGACCTCTTCCAAGGGTGTCCTTGGGCAGGGTACTTAGATCAGGTCTGTGACCCTACCCTAGGTACATGACCCCATCAGGGGGCGCCCCCCACCCTCGTGGCAAGGGCGTGGGCCCCCTGGTCTTCATATTTGGTGAGGATTTTTATTATTTATTGTAAGATATTCCGTTGAGTTTCAGGTCATTCCGAGAACTTTTGTTTTCTGCACATAAAACAACATCATGGCAATTCTGCTGAAAACAGCGTCAGTCCGGGTTAGTTCCATTCAATCATACAAGTTAGAGTCCAAAACAAGGGCAAAAGTGTTTGGAAAAGTAGATACGACGGAGACGTATCAACTCCCCCAAGCTTAAGCCCTTACTTGTCCTCAAGCAATTCAGTTGACAAACTGAAAGAAATAAAGAAAAACTTTTACAAACTCTGTTTGCTCTTGTTGTTGTAAATATGTTAAGCTAGCGTTCAAGTTTTCAGCAAAGATTATAACTAACCACATTTGCAATAATTCTCAGGTCTCATGTTTACTCATATCAATAGCATAATCAACTAGCGGGCCATAATAATAAAACTCGGATGACAACACTTTCTCAAAACAATCATAATATGATATAACAAGATGGTATCTCGCTAGCCCTTTCTGAGACCGCAAAACATAAATGCAGAGCACCTTTAAAGTTCAAGGACTGACTAGACATTGTAATTCATGGTAAAAGAGATCCAATCATAGTCACACCCAATATAAATTAACAGTAATGAATGCAAATGATAGCAGTGCTCTCCGACTGGTGCTTTTTACTAAGAGGGTGATGACTCAACATAAAAGTAAATGGATAGGCCCTTCGCAGAGGGACGCAGGGATTTGTAGAGGTGCCAGAGCTCGGTTTTGAAATAGAGCCGAATAATATTTTGAGCGGTATACTTTCATTGTCAACATAACAACCAAGAGATGGCGATATCTTCCATGCTACACACATTATAGGCGGTTCCCAAACAGAATGGTAAAGTTTATACTCCCCCTCCACCAACAAACATCAATCCATGGCTTGATCGAAACAACGAGTGCCTCCAACATACATCAGGTCCCAAGGGGAGTTTTGTTTGCAACTATTTTTGATTTAGTTTGCATAAAGCATGGGACTGGGCATCCCGGTGACCAGCCATTTATCTCGTGAGTGAGGAGCGGAGTCCACTCCTCTTGAGAATAACCCGCCTAACATGAAAGATACAGACAGCCCTAGTTGATACATGAGCTATTCGAGCATACAAAACAGGATATTTATTTGAAGGTTTAGAGTTTGGCACATACAAATTTACTTGGAATGGCAGGTAGATACCGCATATAGGAAGGTATAATGGACTCATATGGAATAACTTTCGGGTTTAAGGAGTTTGGATGCACAAGCAGTATTCCCGCTTAGTACAGGTGAAGGCTAGCAAAAGACCGGGAAGCGACCAACTAGAGAGCGACAACAGCCATGTACATGCATTAACATTAATAAACATTGGATGCAAGCATGAGTAGGATATAATCCACCATGAGCATAAATATCGTGAAGGCTATGTTGATTTGTTTCAACTACATGCGTGAACATGTGGCAAGTCAAGTCACTTAAATCATTTAGAGGAGGATACCACCCTATCATACCACATCATAACCATTTTAATAGCATGTTGGCACGCAAGGTAAACCATTATAACTCATAGCTAATCAAGCATGGCACAAGCAACTATGATCTCTAATTGTCACTGCAAACATGTTTATTCATAACAAGCTGAATCAAGAACGATGAACTCATCATATTTACAAAAACAAAAGAGGTCGAGTTCGTACCAGCTTTTCTCATCTCAGTCCGTCCATCATATATCATCATAATTGCCTTTCACTTGCACGACCGAATGATGTGAATAATAATAAGAGTGCACGTGCATTGGACTAAGCTGGAATCTGTGAGCATTCAATAAACAGGAGAAGACAAAGCAATATGGGCTCTTTTGTCAGATAAACAATAATGCATATAAGAGCCACTTCAACAATTTAATCATGGTCTTCTCCTACTGAACCCGAAAGAAAAGAAAAGAATTAAAACTATTTACACGGGAAAGCTCCCCTCAAGCAAAAGAAGAACGAGAAATATTTTTGGGTTTTCTTTTTAATTACTACTACAAGCATGGAAAGTAAATTAATTAAAATCTATAACTAATTTTTTTGTTTTTTCTTAAGGTTTATTAAACACACAAGAAGAAAGCATAAAAGCAAATAAACTAGCATGGATGATACAATGAAAAAGTATGAGCACCGACATCTAGCAATGAGTGTGTGTGAACATAAATGTAATGTCGGTGAGAAATACGTACTCCCCCAAGCTTAGGCTTTTGGCCTAAGTTGGTCTATGGCCACGGCTGGCCTGGCAGATATCCATAATAATAGTTGGGGTCGTACTGCGATGAGGAAGAAGAAGGCTCCGATTGCCACTGGCTGACAATCATCTCCGGATCCCACTGATAGTTAGACTATCGTGAAGGATCAAATTGTGGTTCCGGTTCTGACTCCTCGGCTGGTGCAAGGTTCCGGTAGGCGTAGATAGCCGTCAACGGAACAAGGTACGTGCCTACAGTCAAATCAAACAAAGCAGGAGCAGGCACGGTAATAGTCTCAGGATGATGTTTATTAAAGAACAATTGATATTTAAGCTCTCCTGCCCTATTCTTAACAATAAAATCATGTGCCACCATACTTTTATAATCTAAATAAACACGAGGCAACACTTTTGCTTCCTTCTTAGCATGCCTAATAGGTATGTTAAAATGTGCAGCTAGGCGTGTAGCATAGATGCCTCCAAAGATGGGACCCTTAGTACGGTTCATACTTAACCGTCTAGCAATAATGTCGCCCATACTAAAAGTGTTATCACTGTATAAACATTGGAGCAGAATAATTATATCAGGGACACTAAGGTTTCCACAGTTTCCGTGTCCAATTAAGCAACGACTAGCAAATAATGCAAAGTAACGTAAAACAGGAAAATGTATGCTAGTGATTCGTGCATCGGAAACCTTCCTAGTTTCC
Source organism: Triticum dicoccoides (assembly GCF_002162155.2). Taxonomy (NCBI): domain Eukaryota; kingdom Viridiplantae; phylum Streptophyta; class Magnoliopsida; order Poales; family Poaceae; genus Triticum; species Triticum dicoccoides. The sequence continues at coordinate 105,411,260 of NC_041392.1, forward strand.
CCTACAGTGATAGTATTAATAAATACCTCCACATCATCATGATGTGGTTCTTCTGTCTTGCCCCCAAAAGGGACTAAACAAATCCGACAGAAATCATAAAGTGACATCTCCTTATGCTCATCATATATATGAAACTCCACCGTAGGTGGTGAGTTCCTAGAATGAAAATGAAAGTTTTGCACAAAGGTATTTGTGAGTAAGAGATACTGATCGCATTGGTCGTGGAGGAAAGCGGTGAGGTCAACATTATGAGCCAATTCATGAAAATATTCATAAATCCCGGCTACTCTCAAGAAATCATCGGAAGGCCATTCACACGCCCGAACCTCCGTGGTGCGCGGAAAATTATACTTGGGCTTCGGTGCCTTTTCCTTCGAGCTTTGGCTCGATGATCCCCTCAATAATCTCCTTATCATTTTCTGAAAAATTCTGAAATTTTTAGTAACTTCAAAATAAAAGTAAACCAAACTCAATAATATTGATAGCAACCCTCCTACAAGTGCCTAGGGCCTATATCATGCATCAAAACTACTTTTAACCATATGAATTTGACATGCAAGCTCAAGAACAGGGTCACCTAAGCAACACAAATTTGCAATGAATAAAGCACTAGAACAAAAACTAATTGGACCAATGGAGGAGTCACATACCAAGGAACAATCTCCCCAAGCAGTTTGGTGAGAGGTGCTTTGAGCAAGGAGATCGAAAATGGCAGCAAAACGAGCTTGGACTCTGGTTTGAGCTGGTTTTTCGTGTTTGGGGGAGGAAGATGAAGTGTGTGGCTGAAAGAATAAGTGGAGGAGGTCCACCGTGGGCCCACGAGGCAGGGGGGCGCGCCCTCCACCCTCGTGGCAAGGTGGTTGGCCCCCTGGTGTGTTCTTTGTTCCATAAATCCTCAAATATTCTAGAAAAAATCATATTTAATTTTCACGGCATTTGGAGAACTTTTATTTTAGAGGTATTTTTATATTGCACGGATAATCAGATAACAGACAGAAAATTATTCATTTTTATTTTATTTCAACTAAATAACAGAAAGTAAAAGTGGGGTACAGAAGGTTGTGCTTCTAGTTTCATCCATATCATGCTCGTCAAAAGTAATCCACTAACAAGGTTGATCAAGTCTTGTTAGCAAACTCATTCCGATTAACATGAAACCGGAGAAATTTTGAAAACACTAGGTTACCTCAACGGGGATATGCACATCCCCAATAATAAGTATATCATATTTCTTCTTGACAGTAGGAAGAGGAAATTCAAAACCTCCCAATATAATCGATGGAATTTTTCCGATAGAATTGATACTATGAACTTGAGGTTGTTTACTCGGAAAGTGTACCGTATGCTCATTACCATTAACAGGAAAAGTGACATTTCCTTAGTGCAATCAATAATAGCCCCTGCAGTATTAATAAAAGGTCTTCCAAGAATAATAGACATACTATCGTCCTCGGGAATATCAAGAATAACAAAGTCCGTTAAAATAGTAACGTTTGCAACTACAACAGGCACATCCTCACAAATACCGACAGGTATAGCAGTTGATTTATCATCCATTTGCAAAGATATTTCAGTAGGTGTCAACTTATTCAAGTCAAGTCTACGATATAAAGAGAGAGGCATAACACTAACACCGGCTCCAAGATCACATAAATCAGTTTTAACATAGTTTCTTTTAATGGAGCATGGTATAGTAGGTACTCCTAGATCTCCAAGTTTCTTTGGTATTCCACCCTTAAAAGTATAATTAGCAAGCATGGTGGAAATTTCAGCTTCTGGTATTTTTCTTTTATTTGTAATAATATCTTTCATGTACTTAGCATAAGGATTGGTTTTGAGCATATCAGTCAATCACATACGCAAAAAGATAGGTCTAATCATTTCAACAAAGCACTCAAAATCCTCATCATCCTTTTTCTTGGACGGTTTGGGAGGAAAAGGCATGGGTTTCTGAACCCAAGGTTCTCTTTCTTTACCATGTTTCCTAGCAACAAAGTCTTTCTTATCATAACGATGATTCTTTGATTGTGGGTTATCAAGATCAACAACAGGTTCAATTTCTACATCATTATCATTACTAGGTTGAGCATTATTATGAACATCATCATTAACATTTTCATTAGGTTCATGTTCATTGCCAGATTGTGTTTCAGCATCAGACATAGAGATATCATTTGGATTATCAGGTGGTTCAGCAATAGGTTCACTAGAAGTTTGCACAGTTCTATCATTTTTATTTTTCTTCTTTTTAGAAGAACTAGGTGCATCAATTTTATTTGTTTGAGAATCTTGCTCAATTCTCTTAGGGTGGCCTTCAGGATACAAAGGTTCCTTAGTCATTCTACCAGTTCTAGTAGCCACTTTAACAGCATAATTATTTTCCTTACTATTCATCTCATTGAGCAATTCCTTTTGAGCTTTAAGTACATGTTCTACTTGAGTGGTAACCATAGAAGCATGTTTACTAATAATTTTAAGTTCACCTTTGACATTAGCCATATAATCACCCAAGTGTCCAAGCATATTTGAATTGTCTTCCAAAATAAGCATTAAAGTCTTCTTGCTTAGCCATAAATTTATCAAACTCATCTAAGCATGGGCTAGCAAACTTAGTAAATGGGATTTCAGATTTATCATATCTATAGAGAGAATTTACCTTTACTACCTGTGTCGGGTTATCGAGGTCTAGAGGTTCTTCAATAAATAAAGGATTAAGATCATATGTTTCTTCGGCAGGTGGTAAATTAAGACCATGTATTTCTTCAATAGGAGGTAAATTCTTAACATCTTCAACTTTAATACCTTTTTTTCTTTCATAGATTTCTTTGCCTCTTGCATGTCTTCAGGGCTGAGAAATAGAATACCTCTCTTCTTCGGAGTTGGTTTAGGAATAGGATCATTAATTGGAGCAGGAGCTGGCTCAGGAGGTGCCCAATTATTTTCATTTGTCAACATATTATTCAATAAGATTTCAGCTTCATCCGGTGTTCTTTCCCTGAAAAGAGAACCGGCACAACTATCCAGGTAATCTCTGGAAGCATCGGTTAGTCCATTATAAAAGATATCAAGTATTTCATTTTTCTTAAGAGGATGATCAGGCAAAGCATTAAGTAACTTGATAAGCCTCCCCCAAGCTTGTGGGGGATTCTCTTCTTTAATTTGCACAAAGTTGTATATTTCCTTTAAAGCGGCTTGTTTCTTATGAGCAGGGAAATATTTAGCAGAGAAGTAATAGATCATATCCAAGGGACTACGCACACAACCAGGATCAAGAGAATTGAACCATATCTTAGCATCACCCTTTAATGAGAACGGAAATATTTTAAGGATATAAAAGTAGCGAGATCTCTCATCATCAGTGGACAGGGTGGCTATATCATTTAATTTAGTAAGATGTGCCACAACAGTTTCAGATTCATATCCATAAAAAGGATCAGATTCAACCAAAGTAATTATATCCGGATCAACAGAAAATACATAATCCTTATCAGCAACACAGATAGGTGAAGTAGCAAAAGCAGGATCAGCTCTCATCCTAGCATTTAGAGATTGCTTATTCCATTTAGCTAATAACCTTTTGAGTTCATATCTAACTTTGCAAGCTAAAATAGCTAAAGAAGCTTCTTGATCAAATAAATAACCCTCGGGAATAACAAGTGATTCTTCGTCATCACTTTCATCTTCATAATCAGATTCAACATTTTCAATTTCTCTAGCCCTAGCAAGTCATTCCTCGAGAAAATCACTAAGTGGCATAGTAGTATCAGACATAGAGGTAGTTTCATCATAAGTATCATATATAGCAGAAGTAGCATCATCAAGAACATGCAACATATCAGAACGAATAGCAGAAGTAGGTTTAGGTGTCGCAAGCTTACTCATAAAAGAAGGTGAATCAAGTGCAGAGCTAGATGGCAGTTCCTTACCTCCCCTCGTAGTTGAGGGATAAATTGTTGTCTTCGCGTCTTTCAATTTGTTCATAGTGTCCAGCAGATATAAATCCCAAGTTACTCAAAGAACAGAGCTATGCTCCCTGGCAACGGCGCTAGAAATTAGTCTTGATAACCCACAAGTATAGGGGATCGCAACAGCTTTCGAGGGTAGAGAATTCAACCCAAATTTATTGATTCGACACAAGGGGAGCCAAATAATATTCTCAAGTATTAGCATCTGATTTTTCAATTCAACCACACCTGGAAACTTAGTATCTGCAGCAAAGTGTTTAGTAGCAAAGTAATATGATAGTGATGGTAACGGTAACAAAAGAGTAACGAAAGCAAAGTAATGTTTTTGGTATTTTGTTGTGATTGTAACAATAGCAATGGGAAAGTAAATAAGCGTAAACCAGTATATAGAAAGCTCGTAGGCATTGCATCAATGATGGATAATTATGCCGGATGCGGTTCATCATGTAACAGTCATAACCTAGGGTGACACAGAACTAGCTCCAATTCGTCAATGTAATGTAGGCATGTATTCCGAATATAGTCATACATTCTTATGGAAAAGAACTTGCATGACATCTTTTGTCCTCCCCTCCCGTGGCAGCGGGGTCCTAATGGAAACTAAGGGATATTAAGGCCTCCTTTTAATAGAGAACCGGAACAAAGCATTAGCACATAGTGAATACATGAACTCCTCAAACTGCGGTCATCACCGGTAAGTATCCCGATTATTGTCACTTCGGGGTTAACGGACCATAACACATAATAGGTGACTATAGACTTGCAAGATAGGATCTAGAACTCTTATATATTGATGAAAACATAATAGGGTCAGATCTGAAATCATGGCACTCGGGCCCTAGTGACAAGCATTAAGCATAGCAAAGTCATAGCAACATCAATCTCAGAACATAGTGGATACTAGGGATCAAACCCTAACAAAACTAACTCGATTCATGATAAATCTCATCCAACCTATCACCGTCCAGCAAGCCTATGATGGAATTACTCACGCACGGCGGTGAGCATCATGAAATTGGGGATGGAGGATGGTTGATGATGACGACGGCGATGAATCCCCCCTCCGGAGCCCCGAACGGACTATAGATCATCCCTCCCGAGAGGTTTTAGGGCTTGGCGGCGGCTCCGTATCGTAAAACGTGATGATTTCTTCTTTATTTTTTTCTCCCCGAAAGCAGTTATATAGAGTTGGAGTTGGAGTCGGGAGGTCTCCAGGGGGCCCACGAGGTAGGGGGCGCGCCCTAGGGTGGCCCACCCTCGTGGCAAGGGTGTGGGCCCCCTGGTCTTCATCTTTGGCGAGGATTTTTATTATTTATTGTAAGATATTCCGTTGAGTTTCAGGTCATTCCGAGAACTTTTGTTTTCTGCACATAAAACAACATCATGGGAACTCTGCTGAAAACAGTGTCAGTCTGGGTTAGTTCCATTCAAATCATACAAGTTAGAGTCCAAAACAAGGGCATAAGTGTTTGGAAAAGTAGATACGATGGAGACGTATCAGTTACCCTTCGTGGGTTGAAGTCTCCATCAACGTGGATGTATGATAGCACCACCTATGGGAACCACACCAAAAATCTCCGTGTCTACATTGTGTTTGCTCCCTCCAAACTCCTCCCTTTTACCTTCATGTGCAATGTTTTACATTCCGCTACTATACTTTTAGACTTGCATGTGTAGGTTGTTTACTTGACTAGTGCTAAGTTGCTAAAATCTGCCAAGACTTATAATTGGGAAAAGGATAGATTTTTATTTTATCAAGTAGTCTAATCACCCCCTCTAAACATACTTTCGATCCTACAAGTGGTATCAGAGCTTTGGTCTCCATTTGCCTTGATTTCCATAGCTTTTGGTGATCATAGCCTTGGTTTCACAACCTAGGAGAGTATGGCGTCTAGCAAGGGAAATTACCACCGTAGAGGTCCTTACTTTGATGGTACAAATTTTGCTAGTTGGAAGCATAAGATGAAAATGCATATTCTTGGACATAACCCCGCCGTTTGGGCTATTGTGTGTATTGGCTTGCAAGGTGAATTCTTTGATGGGAGAGAACCGAACCGTGAAGCTAGCGCAGAAGAGTTGAAGATGCTGCAATACAATGCTCAAGCTTGTGATATTCTCTTCAACGGATTGTGCCCCGAAGAATTCAACAAAATCAGCCGTCTTGAGAACACAAAGGAAATTTGGGATACTTTGATTGATATGCACAAAGGTACCGACTCCGTCAAGGAATCCAAATTGGATGTGCTTCAAAGTCAACTTGACAAGTTCAAAATGAAGGATGGTGAAGGTGTCACTGAAATGTACTCTAGGCTTGCTCTCATCACAAATGAGATTGCCGGCTTAGGAAGTGAAGAGATGACTGATAGATTCATCATCAAGAAGATCCTAAGAGCCTTGGATGGAAAATGTGATACCGTGTGCACATTAATCCAAATGATGCCCAATTACAAAGATCTCAAGCCAACGGAAGTCATTGGAAGAATTGTTGCTCATGAGATGTCACTCAAGGATAAGGAAGAGCTTCACAACAAGTCAAGTGGTGCTTACAAAGCCTCATGTGATGCTCCCACATCATCAAGTGAGAAACAAGCCTTCAATGAAGAATTGAGCCTAATGGTGAAGAATTTCAACGAGTTCTACAAAAGTAGAAGCAAGGAAAGAAGTTCCTAGTCAAGGTCCTACAGTGACAAAAGATCTTCAAGTCGTGAACGTAATTGCTACAATTGTGGAAGACCCAGACACTACTCCATTGAGTGTACGGCTCCCCACAAAAGAAGAGAAGATTCTCCCAAAAGAAGAAGTAGAAGAGAAGAGTCACCACCAAGAGAGAGAAGGAGTAGAGATGACCGTTATGAACGAAGAAGCAAGGATTCATAAAGGAAGGACAAATCATCAAGGAGCTACACAAAACAAAGACATCAAGCTCATGTTGGTGAATGGGTATCCGGCTCCGACTCTGACAATCACTCCGAGAGAAGTTATCACTCCGACTCCGAATATACTCCAGATGAAGGTGTTGCCGGTCTAGCACTTGTGTCAACCAACTCCTACGACATATTTGAGTCACCAAATGAAGGAATTGGAAGATGCTTCATGGCTAAAGGCCCAAAGGTATCACACCCCGAGTATGTTGATTTCAATAGTGATGAAGATGACTTGCTAGGTGATGATGATTTACTTGTTGACAATTCTAGTGATGAAAACTATGATGAACTTGCTATTAATCATGCTAATCAAGATAAAACAAATGACGATGATAAGAAGGAGATTGAGCGTCTAACTAAAGAACTAAACACTCTTAAGTTAGCTCATGAAACTACCTTGGAAAATCATCGAGAGCTTTTAAAGACTCATGAGAAGTTACGCTTCAAAAATCTTAACCTTGAGCAAGAGCATGGGTTCTTAAAAAGCGATCAATGATGATCTTCGCAAGAAAAGTTCTTCTTACATTGCCAAGCGTTTACTCTTGTCTACTTACATGCCACAAGTTAAATCTAGAAACAAGAGTAAGAAAGATTCTTCTTCTAGTAGTAACAATAATCATGCCAAAACCAATGATGTTGCTTCTAGTAGTTCTCTTGATTCCACTAATGATTCTCTTAGCCAAGTTACACTTGAGCAAGAAAATATCTTATTGAAGGGAATTATAGAGAAAGGTGTTTACAAGAGCCTTGTCGGAAGTAAGCAATTTGAGGAAAATGTACGCAAGCAAGGAAGACACCGGAAGAATCAAGGAATTGGTTTTGAACGAAGGTTCAATGCCAATGGAGTTGAGTGGAAGATCAATACCCCAAGACGAAGTTTGTTCCTCAACAAGAGAAGTATGATCCTACTTCTTTCCAAGGAACACAAGCTGAAGATGATCTTCCACCACAAGACCACAAGCAAAAAGGCAAGGACAAGCTTCAAGAGGAGATTGATGCATTTGAGGAAGCTCCCAAAGCCTTGGTCGAGTGGGTTCCCAAGACTACATCAAGTCTTACTTCATCAAGTACGACTACAACTCCAAGGATTCCCATCAAGATGGTGTGGATCCCGAAGAAAAGGAACTAGGGAGTTCTTGAGGGTGACTCCGGCAACATACTTCACTCATACCATTTTGAAAAGGACAAGTGCAAACAACTTCCATATCTTGCACTAGTTGAAGGAGTCACAACCCCTCTTGTTGGTACGACAAGGGACAAGGTAACCTAATGCTTTCATGGACATCATCCTATGTGAACATCACTCTATGTCTATGGATATCCTTGTTTGTTCCTTGTGGGACTCCCGTGTAGGTATTGAAAGTGCAACTCACTCCAATGGATTGCTTCGAATGATCTACATCAACATTGAGCATCTACATCTTCAACACCTACATGAAGTCATCATCGACAAAACCCAAGGTTAGTTCACCCTCTTAGGGGGGATATCACATCTAGGGGGAGCTTTACTCTAATCAACTGAGCTAAAGCAACTCTAACAATGTGAACACAACAATGCTTTATGTAAAAGTGGCAACCCCACTTGTGCTTAAATGATGAGTATGACCTATGATCAAATGTTCTCATTTGACTCCTAAGTCAATATACTCATATATAGATGACCTAGTCATCGCCAAATTGCTTGATAGATGCTAGAGTGTTTGTGCATGCTCTGCCACATATTTCATTTGCCATTTTATTGTGTGAGCATGTTGGTTGCATATTTTACTCATTCGAGGACATCCACTTGTTGTTTTGATTGTTTGGCTTTTTCTCTTTTGCCAAGTGGATGAACAAGAATGCCTAAGAAAACCTCCTCTAGCTATCTATGCTCTTCTCGTCTCAAACTCTATTCATGCTACATCAGAAAGTTTGATCAAGTCAGATTCAAACCACTCTGTGTGAGGAGCACTCGAGTCCCCGATTCATCATAGAATTAAACTTCCAAAACCTCTTTGTGCATTTCGGTATGACCGAGTCATCCACTTCGGTCACACTATGTTCACTAAGTTGATCAAGTTTTTCAATCTCGGTGCAACCGGTTTGAACTTTTCGGTCACACCGAGTAGCAGTAACCGCTCGCGATTCTGCATCTCGGTGCCACCGATTTGTTCCACTCGGTCACACCGACAGGGTCGGGATATATATACTCACGGGTTGAATTTTGGAAATTTCTCCAAAACCCTTCACCCCGCGCTTGTCCTGCTCTGCCTCCTCGGGTCTCCGAATCGTCTCCTTGCTGCCAGCGACCTCCCGCCGCTGGTCTCCGTCGCCATCAATGGAATTCTGCTCCACCGTAGTCGCCATAGCGAACTCCCGTCGAGCTAGGGTATGGGTTCGACCTTTTATGCTGTTCTTTTACCTCTGATTCGTAGCACATTGTTCTGCCATGATCCTTACCACGTATGCAAACACTCCATCCACTGAAAACTTCCTTTAGATTCGATTGGATTTGAAAATTTAGGGTTAGGCCTCCGCCAGACTCATCTCGGACCAACCAATTTGTAGAAATCGGTCTCACCGATTTGGCTTAGGCCATAGCACATGCATTTTCGGTCTGACCGAAAATCGCAAATCGATGTGACCAAGTTCGATTCTCTGTGAAACCCTAGTAGTCTCTGTGCCACCAAACTATGACTCGGTCTGACCGAGTTCACTAGTTTAGGTTCCAAAAGCTGCTTAGGTATCACCGAGTTTACAAATCGGTAGCTCTGAAATGCTTTCTGTGGAGAACTAAAACTAAGTTTTTAAGTCATCTGTTTTGCAAAATCTTTGCACTTTGTGATGCTCATCCACTCTACCTCATCTACATCTATTCACAGGGTCTGTTGTCAGTAAGTTTGCAAAGATGTCTGATCAGAGTGACAGTCAGAACAGGTCTGAGGAACATGTGTAGCTGAGTGAGGGTTCAGATCCCTCAAGCACTTCTGATGATGGCAGCAGGAGCACTCCAAGTAACTTGCCAAAGGCAGCCACCAGAACAAGGAAGAAGAGAACCTCAGATTCAGAGGATAAGGACTATGTGGCTACTGAGGAGGAAGTAAGCTCCAAGAATAAGGTGCTGAAAAAGGAGTATGGCACAGCTGCTACAGTTAAGCCAAGGATGAATAAGATGGCTCCAGCAAGAAGGATTCCTATGTCAAAGGCCAGAGCCTCTACTCAAGAGACAATGCAGTTCACAGCTCTTGAACCCAAAGAGGTTGGAGAAGGCGAGAAGAGAAAGGAGAGGGTCAAGAAGACCACTGCCAGAGTTCTAGGGAGATCATCCATGTTCAAGGATCCCGCAGAAGAAGAGGAAGAGGAAGAGAATGCTCCAGCACCCAAAGCTTAGAAGCTTATGGGAGATGCGGTTAAGTCAGGGGCTGCAACATCAAAGCCCAAAGCTGCTCCCAAAGCTCAAGCTCAGAAGCCCACTAAGCCCAAGAGGAACACCAGAAGTATTCCTACTGAAGAGAAGAACAAGGCCCCAGTGCCTGAAGCTGGAGAAGAGGATGATGAATCCTATGTGTTGAGAAAGTTGAAACCCAAAATCCCACACTACAATGATACTCATCCAGTGGCTGAAGACATGCACATTAGAAAAGATGCTGGACTGAGGTTGTGGAGATAGTCTGATCCCTATGCTGTGAGGAGAAGGACTGCAGTTGACTACAGGTTCCACACAAAAGAATAGCAAGACTTCTATGAAACTATTTTGCTTGACAAGAAGCCCATTATTTGTGACATGAGATGGGTTGATTGGGAATTCATCAAGGATAATGAAGATCACTTCCCAGGAGTATATGATAGCTTCAAAGCATGTAGAGTAGATGACTTTGTTGGATAGAAGCTCACAAAATGGAATGATGAGCTGATCATGCAGTTTTACTCCAGTGCTCACTTTTACCCAGATGGGAAGATCATATGGATGTCTGAAGGTACTTGGTACCAGTCCACTGTTGAAGAATGGGCCAAGCTAATAAATACCCCAGAGGAACCTGAGGATGACTTGGATGTGTATGCCAATAAGAAGAAAGACCACAACACTATGGCAAACATGTACAAGGAGATCCCAGATAAAGCTTTGGAGACTCACAAGCTTGGATCAGTACATTAATTGTTGTCTGGTCTACCTACCATCAACTGTATCCTAAGGCACACATTGCTACCCATGTCAGGAGATCACAAGATGATCAGAGGGCATTCTATCAACTTGCTACAGCTTTTTGATGTCCGTCAAAAGTTAGGTCATGAGTCTGATTGTAGAGACAATAAAGAGGATTGATGCTGACTATAAGAGAAGCTGTGGGTATGCTCCACACATTTAGGAGCTCATCAACTCCAAGATGGGCACAGGAACATATCTGTTGGATAAGGAGCATCTACCCTTATATCCTGATTTTGAAGACAACACTGTAGTGATGAATGAGGAGGAACCATCATCATCTCACACTACTAGAGAAAAGCTTACCAGTAGCACGGGCACCAGTGCTACTGCTACAGCGCTATAGCTATTTTGTAGCAGTAGCGCGTTTTTAGACCAGCGTTACTGGTAAGTTCAAGTACTAGTAGCGCGTTTTTAGGCCAGCGCTACTGCTAACATTTATGTTTTTTAGCATTTTGGCATTGTACATGTTTAAACAAATATATCTTTTATACAATAACAACTCATCATGAACTAGTCTATTTAAATAGCATATTCATTACCACTTGTCATCACCACCAAACAATGTTCGTCAATGAGACATCATATAACAAGTTGGTCACTAGTCATAATCATAACTCCTCATCATCATCATCAACTCTAACACATTGTAGCACATAATAACACATTCTAGCTATGACCTACTCCTCTCATAGGACCTACTCTACCCTCTCTTAGGTAAAATATCATAAAACAAGATAGGCATTGACTCTCCATTAAGGAAAATTGACTCTCCATAATAAAGAACGGAGATCATCTTGTCTCCAAGTCTTGGCCTACGCACAATGTTGCTTCCAAGTAGCTCTCTATGATGGTTCAAACATTTTTTGAAATCATTTATTATCATGGCTTCCTCGCTTATAGAAATCCGGTATGGACAGGAGTGATGTGGATACTGCGGCTGACCTGGCCGTGGTGGTCGTAAGCTCATAACATTAACGCGGCCTCTCGGCAACATCAGATGAGGCACACAATCCATCGGGATTTTCTGTTCAAAAACATAGTAATAACTTTGTAGTTGGCAATGTAGTTTAGTTTTAGAAGAATTTATGCAAAAGATGCACGGATGTCGTAATAGTAGAAAATCTTACCATGATATCTCCATTGATGTTACCATAGTTCAACACGTGCACTAGTGGCACGTATTGACCATAATGTGGAGGAGTTTGATAATATCTATTGTAATTCTCAAGATTAGTAAAAAAATGCGATAAGACCATCTTGCTCCTTATAAGTTAATTGTGCTTCATCATTGTAGTAGTAGGTTATGTCTACCATTTTCCGTACATTTTTTGAAGAATGAAAATAAGCTGTCAATGGAAATAAGATGTCAAATATTTTGAAATAAACAATATAAATTACTTAGTAAATATGTTTAAGAAACTCACACAGCGGTAGAACTAGAAGCGTGTCAATAAGGACCCAAATGGTCATATCATTTTCGTCGATGTCAGGATCACAAAGATCGAAGGTGAGAAGCATACCCTCATGAAAATCATACGCCTTGCAAAGGGCTTCCCAATTCAGGCAACCAAAATTGGGTGAGTTCACAGAATTGTATAGATTTATAGCAAAATCATAACCATGATGGGTCCTTAGTTGAATTATCTTTGTCTCCATTCTTTCATGATCTTCAAAACCCATCTTCTCCAAGACATAGCGTCTTGCATGGCATGGGATAATCTAGTCGAATTGTAAAAGACAAAAATTACACGTTGAAGAAGCAGAGAAGTCGTGCAAAAAATAACAAAAAACATTTGTCATCGTTGCCTACCGTTTCAACATCGAATGTCTCTTGGAGCTTGATGCTGAAGCGCCGACCTTCTACCAGGTGAGGCCTGTAGCACATACCGCGCTCATCTTTGCAGTACTCGCACATAGCGAATTCCCTTTCGTCGTCAGACATTTCCTAATAGGTAATTAATAATCCATCATCGAATACATATATAGTAGTTTGTAGCAAAGATCATCATATAACAACTAAAACACCTAGGCTCAACCAGGAGTCCACCTCCGAGTCGACGACGAGGATGCGGGATAGGCATCGTCGACGTCGAGAACAAAATGCTTAATTATGAAAACAAGATTAATAAACACTTAGCAAAATTTGGCATCACCTTTGCTAAAAACAGGACATGTCGAGCGCCTGAAATTTGCCAGAACGTAAACGAGTCGACATTTCTGGCAAAACATAGGCCACTCGGAAAAATATGACATGTCCAAAATGTGACATGTTCAAAATATGACATGTCCACTGCAAATTTGCATATAACAGGAAAAATTGCTTTAACTAAAAAAATAACAACAATTGCTTTAACTAAAAAATACCTAGAATTCTGTTAACTACACCTAAAACAACTAAAACACCTAAAATTCTGTTAACTACACCTAAAACAACTAAAACACCTAAACTCTTTTAAATACACTTAAAAAATTCAACATTATTCTAAGAACACCTACATTATTCTAAAAACCTACATTTTTAACTAAAACACCTACAAATTTAACTAAAACACCTACAAATTCAACTAAAACACCTTATTCTAAGAACCTACATTTTTTCACCTAGGATTCAAAATAATTAACTACTCTCTAATAACTATAACTAGGGAGGGAGGGAGGAGGTGGAAGGAGGGAGGAGTACCTCTCGGTGGAG
>NC_041392.1:105425386-105475399 GCF_002162155.2 Triticum dicoccoides
GGTCGGTGCGGGGGAGGGCAGGGGAGGAGGGCCGGCGCGGGGAAGGGCGGCCGACGGAGGAAGAGGGGCCCGCGCGGGGGAGGGCGGCCGGAGTAGGACGCGGGGGCGGTGGCCGGATTGGGGGACGATTGAGGGATTCGATCTGGTGTGAGCGTGTGAGTGTGAGTGACGGAAGAGGGGTGCGCGGGCCGACGCAGGAGGAAGCAGAGGTGGGCTTAGCGGCAACGCGGGGGAGGAGGCCCAGCGCTATAGCTAAAGCTGCAACAGGGGGCCGAGAGCGTGGCCCATTAGCAGTAGCGCTGGCCGTGAAATACATCGCTACTGCTAACGTGCGCTTGTAGCGCTGGTGCTGGCCGGCGCTACTGCTAAATAGAATTAGCGTGGGGTCTCTAACCAACGCTACTACTAAATGTCTACCTATAAGCATTTTCCTAGTAGTATCAAGGACAGGAGAAGAGAGCCAAAGCAAAGGATGAGAAAGTTGCCAAGATGCCAAGTGTTGAAGAGGCATCTCAAGTTTTCCTGAAGAGCAAGCAAGATCAACTTGCATATCTGATCCAGTCTACACTGAGGATTGAGAAGGGCTTGGCCACCCTGACTCAAAACCATGAGAGCTTGGAGAGGATCGTAGAAACCAAATTTTATGATCTTGATCTGAAGGTAACTGAGATTCAAACAACAGTTGAGCAGCTCCAGGAGGAAGCAGAAGAGAAGAGAGGGAAGGAAACTACTGATGCATTTCAGCGAGTTCCTAGAGGACAGAGGTCTGTTGCAGTGCATGTACCTGATACAAGAGCAACAGCATCAGCACCAGCAGCTACAGCCTCAGTACCACCTCCAGCAGCCACTCCACCAGCTCCAACTACATCAACGGATGCCTTCGTCCTTGGAGTTCTCTCTACACCACCTCCCGAAGACCAAGCCTGAGAGACGCATAACACTATGCATATTTGAACTTTTTGGTAACTTGTTTCCAAAGGGGGAGAAATATGTATAGATCATAGGCTTCGAGAGAGTGTTTTGCTTCTTTGCCTTTGGTTGAACTTTTTATTGTGTGCCTGTGTGAGATACTTTATGTCCTTGTGTGAGATACTTGTGTGATCATGTGATTGATCATATGCTACTTTAATGCTTTCTTGGATGAGATTATCCTCTATTTTCTTATATGATCATTCACCTTGCTTGGTGATGAGTGCATGCTTTTAAGTTATATCATTTTGAGCGCTCCACCAAGATGTATGTGACATGTAAGAGTAACCCATGATCCTAATTGATTGGGCATTTGAATTCAAAAGCAAATTTTAAATAATGCACAAATTTAGGGGGAGCTCTTGCTTATCACATACTTCTCAAAGTGACAATGTATTTCAATCTTATAATCATTTGTCAAAGCTTTGATCTATATGTTGTCATCAATTACCAAAAAGGGGGAGATTGAAAGTCCAACTATCCCTGCGTGGTTTTGGTAATTCCTAACAACATATAGCTCATTGAGCTAATACTATTTCAAGATAAATATTTTAGGAAAGCTCAATGATTGGCATGGCATGGATTAGAAATGTGGACCCCTCAAAATGCTAAGGACAAAAGATTGGCTCAAGCTCTAAAGCTCAAGACTCTACATTTTACCTTTTAGTGATCCAAGATCACATTGAGTGCATAGGAAAATCCAATACTATTAAAAGGGGATGAGGTGCTGCTTAATGAGGCTCTTGCTCAAAATGCTTAGTGATATGCTCCAAAATCCTCAACCACTTTCTCATATCCACATATGTCCAAACCAAAAGTCAAACTCGGCCCCACCGAAACTTTCCATCGGACGCCACCGAGTTTAGTTGACATAGCCACTGCCACAAAACCCTAGGCTTTTCGGTCTCACTGATAGGGATCTCAGTCTCACCGAGATGGGATTGCAAACTCTCTATTTCCCTTCGTAATGTTTCGGTCTAACCGAGATGAGCGATCGGTCCCACCGAGTTCATGATGCAAACTCTTTGTTTCCCCTTCGTAATGTTTCGGTCCAACCAAGATGAGCGAATTGGTCCCACCGAGTTTGCCTGATCAACTCTCTGGTTAGCTTATTACCAAAATCAGTCCCATTGAGTTTGTGAAATCGGTCTCACCGAGATTATGTTATGCCCTAACCCTAATGAAATCGCTCCCACCGAGTTGATGTGTCGGTCCCACCGAAAAACCTAACATTCACATTCTGAACTGAATCAGTCTGACCGAGTTTCATGATTCGGTCTCACCAAGTTTGGTAAACTGTGTGTAACGGTTAGACTTTGTGTGGAGGCTATATATACCCGTCCACCCACTCTTCATTAATGGAGAGAGCCATCAGAACATGCCTACACTTCCAACTTACATTTTCTGAGAGAGAACCACCTACACTTGTGTTGAGATCAAGATCTTCCATTCCAACCACATAAATCTTGATTTCTAGCCATCCCCAAGTTGCTCTCCACTCAAATCATCTTTCCACCAAATCCAAATCTGTGAGAGAGAGTTGAGTGTTGGGGACACTATCATTTGAAGCACAAGAGCAAGGAGTTCATCATCAACACACTGTCTATTACCTTTTGGAGAGTGGTGTCTCCTAGATTGGTTAGGTGTCACTTGGGAGCCTCCGTGAAGATTGTGGAGTTGAACCAAGGAGTTTGTACGAGCAGGGAGATCGCCTACTTCGTGAAGATCTACACTAGTGAGGCAAGTCCTTCATGGGCGATGGCCATGGTGGGATAGACAAGGTTGCTTCTTCGTGGACCCTTCGTGGATGGAGCCCTCCGTGGACTCGCGCAGCTGTTACCCTTCGTGGGTTGAAGTCTCCATCAACGTGGATGTACGATAGCACCACCTATCGGAACCATGCCAAAAATCTCCGTGTTTGCTCCCTCCAAACTCCTCCCTTTTACCTTCATGTGCAATGTTTTACATTCCGCTGCTATACTCTTAGACTTGCATGTGTAGGTTGTTTACTTGACTAGTGCTAAGTTGCTAAAATCTGCCAAGACTTAAAATTGGGAAAATGCTAGATTTTTATTTTGTCAAGTAGTCTAATCACCCCCTCTGGACAAACTTTTGATCCTATAGAAGCATATAGAAGAGAGTAGATGGTAAGTTCACCAAGTATCATCGTATAACATAATCCTACCCGGTGATCCTCTCCTCGTCGCCCTGTGAGAGAGCGGTCACCGGGTTGTATCTGGCACTTAAAAGGATGTGTTTTATTAAGTATCCGGTTCTAGTTGTCGTCAGGTCAAGGTACAACTCCGGGTCGTCCTTTTACCAAGGGACACGGCTATTCAAATAGATAAACTTCCCTGCAGGGGTGCACCACATTACCCAACACGCTCGATCCCTCTGGTCGGGCACACTTTCCTGGGTCATACCCGGCCTCAGAAGATTAACACATCGCAGCCCTACCTAGGCACAACAGAGAGGTCAGCACGCCGGTCTAAATCATATGCATGCAGGGGTCTGGGCCCATCGCCCGTTGCACACCTGCACGTTGCGAAAGCGGACGGTAAGCAGACCTAGCCTCCGTAATACAAGATCAGGCGTTCTAGTCCAATCCGGCGCGTGCCGCTCAGTCACTGATGTCAAGAAGGCTTTGGCTGATACCACGGCGTCGAGTGCCCATAACTGTTCCTCCGTAGTTGGTTAGTGCGTATAGGCCAGTGGCCAAACTCAGATCAAATACCAAGATCTCGTTAAGCGTGTTATTTTGAAGTAACCGCAGACGCCGACCAGGGCTAGGCCCACCTCTCTCCTAAGTGGTCTCAACCTGCCCTGTCGCTCCGCCACAAAGTAATAGTCGGGGGCCATCGGGAACCCAGGCCCACCACCACCGGGATGGAACCACCTGTCCTTTCATCCCCCACACCGGAATCACTCGCGGGTACTCTACGAGCCGACCCGACTTTACTCACCACAGGTACCATATATTATGTATATAATTATATACCCGTGATCATCTCCCGAGTGATCACGGCCTGATAGCATAGCATGGCTGACAGACAAGAATGTAGGGCCACTGATGGTATACTAGCATCCTATACTAAGCATTTAGGATTGTAGGCAAAGATAACAACAGTAGTAGCAAAGATAGGCTATGCATCATGATAGGATTAACTAAAAGCAGTAACATGCTGCACTATTCTAATGCAAGCAGTAGAGAGAAGAATAGGCGATATCTGGTGATCAAGGGGGGGGGGGCTTTCCTGCAAGCTCTGCTGAAAAGGAAGAAGTGTCGTTGTCGACGTAGTCGATCACCGGGGCATCATCGGCCTCTGGGTCTACCGGAGAGAAGAGGGGGAAGAAACAATAAATATAAAGCAAACAAAACATCATAAAGCATAACATGGTAATATGATGTGCCGGGTGTGGCCTAAGTATGTCTACATGAATAGGTGAAGGGGGAATCAACCGGGAATGTTTTCCCGGTTCCGGACCTGTGTCAGACAGGTAACCGAAGGGGGGATGTTCCACGTTCAGATAGTTAGAGGCATCTGATAGGTAAACGGGCTATGTATTCGGATTCGTCTCGTCATTTTGAGCAACTTTTGTGTAGAAAACATTTTCATCCGAGCTACGGTTAATTTTCTATGTTTTTCTAAAGTTTTAATCATTTTTTGGAATTTATTTAATTAATTTAAATAAACATTATCCAGAATAGTTTGGGATGATGTCAGCATGACATATGTGTGACCTCAACAGTCAACAGTGCGGTCAACTAGAGTCAAACCTGACCTCTGGGTCCAGTGACTGTGGCTTTAACAGAGTTTTAGATTAACAAAACAAATTAGTTAGTGGGTGGGACCAACTATCAATGAGTGATTAGCATTTAACTTAATTAATTAACAAATTATCTATTTAACTAAAATCATTTAATCAGGCGGGACCCACATGTCAGTGACATGGGGCCAGCCACGTCAACGGCTAACCGGGTCAATGGGACAACTGGGCCCACCCGTCAGCGACGCAGGGGGACCCATGCGTCAGGCCAGCTCAGCGACGGCATGCGACTCGTTGGAATCATGCCGGCGAGCTTGTTCGCGGCGGCGCGTCCTCGGGCATCGTCGGAAAACACCCACAGGGCATCATTTTGATCGTGGTCGGGCGCGTTAGAACGGCAAGACGACGATGCGTCAGTTGGTGGTGGTTTCGTGGGCCGCGGTGGCCAGAGTTGAGCGGGGCTTCGACGTCGGCGGCGACCGGAGTTGGGCAAACTCGGACCCGGGGCTAGGGGGCACTAGGAGGGGAGCTAGGGGTCGCGTTGAGCTCCGGTGAGGCCCGGAAGCTCGAGGCACTGCTCGGGCGCGAGCTCGTAGGCCAGTGGCCGCGACGGCGAGGCAAGCGACGGCGGCGAGGTTCGGCTATGGTGGCTTGGGCATCTAGGGGCAATTGGGAGGGGAGGAAAGGAGCGCAACAGGCACGACGGCTCACAGTGGGGGTCAAGGAGCAGCTCGGGGAGGCCGGGGAAGTCGCGATGGCGCGGATCGACGGCGGCGCAGAGGCGGAGCTCGACGGAGAGGATCAACGAGGGCGTGTCGATGTGGCATCCCGGTGCCATCCAGCAAGAGCAGGCGTCGTGGTCGGCAGCGGCAGTCCCGTGGACAGCTTGGAACGGCGAAAGGTGGCCGGTGGCCACGCCAACGACGAGGCGCGGCGACTGGTGTGTTCAGGCGAGCGAGATCTGAGAGGGAGAGGGCGAGGGAGAGAGTGAGGGTTTGAGTTAGGGTTTGCATCGGCATCTAGGAGGCCTTGTAGACGTCGGAGAAGCACTGGATGAGCGCCGCGTGGCTCATCCGCGACATGGACGCGCGCGCTGCGTCCACCGTCCCGGGGATGAACTAGGAGGACGACGACCACGCTGTGGGATTGGCCTGCACAGTGGACACTAGAGGCCCAGCAACACGTGGCTTCTTTCTTCTTTTCCTTTTTTTATTTCTGTTTTATTTTAACTAATGTTTTCTTTTTATTAGCCAAGACAAATGAATTTAGCTAAACATGAAATTTGGCACATAATTCAAGCACAATATTTTGGAGTGGCACATAAAGTTTGGAGGCAATTGGAGTTAAATAAATAACTAATAATTTTGCAAAGGCCATTTTATTTACTGTTGGAACACTTATTAATGTCCTAGGGTTTTATCTGTGATTCAAATGATGTTGGTTTCTACATGGTAATTCCATAGTGAATATTTGCAACCAAATGAACATTTTTAATTCACTGTTTTATGAAACTATACTTTGACTTGTTATTTGAATTTGTATTTGAACTAATTTTGAAACGAGTGAGGTTTAGCAAAATTTTAATTATGATGACCTAGCATCATTAACAGGGGTGTATTGTAGCTTAACTATCTCCGTGTCACAAGGGGGCCCACTAGGTGGGCACAACCCACCTGGGCGCGCCAGGGAGCCCAGGCGCGCCCTGGTGGTTTTACCCAGGCCCACCTCCGGTGCCCATCTTCTGGTATATAAGTCATTTTGACCTAGAAAAAATAAGGAGAGGACGTTTGGGACGGAGTGCCGCTGCCTCGAGGCAGAACTTGGGCAAGAGCACTTTTGCCCTCCGGCGAAGCGATTCCGCCGGGGAAACTTCCCTCCCGGAGGGAGAAATCATCGTCATCATCATCACCAACAACTCGCCCATCTTGGGGAGGTCAATCTACATCAACATCTTCAATGGCGCCATCTCCTCTCAAACCCTAGTTCATCTCTTATGTTCAATCTTGTTACCGGAACTATAGATTGGTGCTTGTGGGTGACTAGTAGTGTTGATTATGAAGGAAATATGCCCTAGAGGCAATAATAAAGTTATTATTTATTTCCTTATATCATGATAAATGTTTATTATTCATGCTAGAATTGTATTAACCGGAAACGTAATACATGTGTGAATACATAGACAAACTTAGTGTCACTAGTATGCCTCTACTTGACTAGCTCGTTAATCAAAGATGGTTATGTTTCCTAACCATGAACAAGGTGTTGTTATTTGATTAACGAGGTCACATCATTAGTTGAATGATCTGATTGACATGACCCATTTCATTAGCTTAGCACCCGATCGTTTAGTATGTTGCTATTGCTTTCTTCATGACTTATACATGTTCCTATGACTATGAGATTATGCAACTCCCGTTTACCGGAGGAACACTTTGTGTGCTACCAAACGTCACAACGTAACTGGGTGATTATAAAGGAGCTCTACAGGTGTCTCCAAAGGTAGATGTTGGGTTGGCGTATTTCGAGATTAGGATTTGTCACTCCGATTGTCGGAGAGGTATCTCTGGGCCCTCTCGGTAATGCACATCACGTAAGCCTTGCAAGCATTGCAGCCAATGAGTTAGTTGCGAGATGATGTATTATAGAACGAGTAAAGAGACTTGATGGTAACGAGATTGAACTAGGTATTGGATACCGACGATCGAATCTCGGGCAAGTAACATACCGATGACAAAGGGAACAACGTATGTTGTTATGCGGTCTGACCGATAAAGATCTTCGTAGAATATGTAGGAGCCAATATGGGCATCCAGGTCCCGCTATTGGTTATTGACCGGAGATGTGTCTCAGTCATATCTGCATTATTCTCGAACCGTAGGGTCCGCACGCTTAACGTTTCGATGACAGTTATTATGAGTTTATGCATTTTGATGTACCGAAGTTAGTTCGGAGTCCCGGATGTGATCACGGACATGACGAGGAGTCTTGAAATGGTCGAGACATAAAGATTGATATATTGGAAGCCTATGTTTGGATATCGGAATGTTCCGGGTGAAATCGGTATTTTACCGGAGTACCGGGAGGTTACTAGAACCCCCCGGGAGCTGTATGGGCCTTAATGGGCTTTAGTGGAAAGGAGAAGGGGCAGCCCAAGATGGGCCGCGCGCCTTCCCCCTCCCCTAGTCCTATTAGGACAAGGAGAGGTGGCCGGCCCCCCTCTCTCTCTCTTTCCCCCTCAGCGAATCCTACTCCAACTAGGATTGGGGGAAGGAATCCTACTCCCAGAGGGAGTAGGACTCCCTTGGCGCGCCCTCCTTGGCCGGCCGGCCCCCTCCCTTTGGCTCCTTTATATACGGAGGCAGGGGGCACCCCTAGACACACAGGTTGATCATTGAGATCGTTCCTTAGCCGTGTGCGGTGCCCCCTGCCACCATATTCCACCTCGATTATATTGTAGCAGTGCTTAGGCGAAGCCCTGCGATGGTAGAACATCAAGATCGTCACCATGCTGTCGTGCTGACGGAACTCCTCCCCGACGCTTTGCTGGATCGGAGCCCGGGGATCGTCATCGAGCTGTACGTGTGCTAAGAACTCAGAGGTGCCGGAGTAACGGTGCTTGGATCGGTCGGATCGGGAAGACGTACGACTACTTCCTCTATGTTGTGTCAACGCTTCCGCAGTCGGTCTGCATGGGTACGTAGACAACACTCTCCCCTCTTGTTGCTTTGCATCACCATGATCTTGCGTGTGCATAGGAAAATTTTGAAATTACTACGTTTCCCAACAGTGGCATCCAAGCCTAGGTTTTATGGTTTGATGTTATATGCACGAGTAGAACACAAGTGAGTTGTGGGCGATATAAGTCATACTGCCTACCAGCATGTCATACTTTGGTTCGGTGGTATTGTTGGACGAGATGACCCGGACCAACATTACGCGTACGCTTACACGAGACCGGTTCCCCCGACGTGCTTTGCACATAGGTGGCTTGCGGGCGACTGTCTCTCCAACTTTAGTTGAACCGAGTGTGGCTACGCCCGGTCCTTGCGAAGGTTAAAACGGAGTCTATTTGACAAACTATCGCTGTGGTTTTGATGCGTAGGTGAGATTGGTTCTTGCTTAAGCCCGTAGCAGCCACGTAAAACTTGTAACAACAAAGTAGAGGACGTCTAACTTGTTTTTGCAGGGCATGTTGTGATGTGATATGGTCAAGGCATGATGATGAATTTTATTGTATGATATGATCATGTTTTGTAACCGAGTTATTGGCAACTGGCAGGAGCCATATGGTTGTCGCTTTATTGTATGCAATGCAATCGCGATGTAATGCTTTACTTTATCACTAAGCGGTAGCGATAGTCGTGGAAGCATAAGATTGGCGAGACAACAACGATGCTACGATGGAGATCAAGGTGTCGCGCCGGTGACGATGGTGATCATGACGGTACTTCGGAGATGGAGATCACAAGCACAAGATGATGATGGCCATATCATATCACTTATATTGATTGCATGTGATGTTTATCTTTTTATGCATCTTATCTTGCTTTGATTGACGGTAGCATTATAAGATGATCTCTCACTAAATTATCAAGAAGTGTTCTCCCTGAGTATGCACCGTTGCCAAAGTTCGTCGTGCCCAGACACCAGGTGATGATCGGGTGTGATAAGCTCTACGTCCATCTACAACGGGTGCAAGCCAGTTTTGCACACGCAGAATACTCAGGTTAAGCTTGACGAGCCTAGCATATGCAGATATGGCCTCGGAACACAGAGACCGAAAGGTCGAGCGTGAATCATATAGTAGATATGGTCAACATAACGATGTTCACCATTGAAAACTACTCCATCTCACGTGATGATCGGTTATGGTTTAGTTGATTTGGATCACGTGATCACTTAGAGGATTAGAGGGATGTCTATCTAAGTGGGAGTTCTTAAGTAACTTGATTAATTGAACTTAAACTTATCATGAACTTAGTACCTGATAGTATCTTGCTTGTTTATGTTGATTGTAGATAGATGGCTCGTGCTATTGTTCCGTTGAATTTTAATGCGTTCCTTGAGAAAGCAAAGTTGAAAGATGATGGTAGAAATTACACGGACTGGGTCCGTAACTTGAGGATTATCCTCATTGCTGCTCAGAAGAATTACATCCTGGAAGCACCGCTGGGTGCCAGGCCTGCTGCTGGAGCAACACCAGATGTTATGAACGTCTGGCAGAGCAAAGCTGATGACTACTCGATAGTTCAGTGTGCCATGCTTTACGGCTTAGAATCGGGACTTCAACGACGTTTTGAACGTCATGGAGCATATGAGATGTTCCAGGAGTTGAAGTTAATATTTCAAGCAAATGCCCGGATTGAGAGATATGAAGTCTCCAATAAGTTCTATAGCTGCAAGATGGAGGAGAACAGTTCTGTTAGTGAGCATATACTCAAAATGTCTGGGTATAATAATCACTTGATTCAGATGGGAGTTAATCTTCCAGTTGATTGTGTCATTGACAGAATTCTCCAATCACTGCCACCAAGCTACAAGAGCTTCGTGATGAACTATAATATGCAAGGGACGAACAAGACTATTCCCGAGCTCTTCGCAATGCTGAAATCTGCGGAGGTAGAAATCAAGAAGGAGCATCAAGTGTTGATGGTTAACAAGACCACTAGTTTCAAGAAAAAGGGCAAAGGGAAGAAGAAGGGGAACTTCAAGAAGAACGGCAAGCTAGTTGCTGCTCAGGAGAAGAAACCCAAGTCTGGACCTAAGCCTGAAACTGAGTGCTTCTACTGCAAGCAGACTGGTCACTGGAAGCGGAACTGCCCCAAGTATTTGGCGGATAAGAAGGATGGCAAGGTGAAGAAAGGTATATGTGATATACATGTTATTGATGTGTACCTTACTAGAGCTCGCAGTAGCACCTGGGTATTTGATACTGGTTCTGTTGCTAATATTTGCAACTCGAAACAGGGACTACGGATTAAGCGAACACTGGCGAAGGACGAGGTGACGATGCGCGTGGGAAACGGTTCCAAAGTCGATGTGATCACGGTCGGCACGCTACCTCTACATCTACCTTCGGGATTAATATTAGACCTAAATAATTGTTATTTGGTGCCAGCGTTGAGCATGAACATTATATCTGGATCTTGTTTGATGCGAGACGTATCTGGATCTTGTTTGATGCGAGACGGTTATTCATTTAAATCAGAGAATAATGGTTATTCTATTTATATGAGTAATATCTTTTATGGTCATGCACCTTTGAGGAGTGGTCTATTTTTGATGAATCTCGATAGTAGTAACACACATATTCATAATGTTGAAGCCAAAAGATGCAGAGTTGATAATGACAGTGCGACTTATTTGTGGCACTGCCGTTTAGGTCATATCGGTATAAAGCGCATGAAGAAACTCCATACTGATGGATTTTTGGAACCACTTGATTATGAATCACTTGGTACTTGCGAACCGTGCCTCGTGGGCAAGATGACTAAAACACCGTTCTCCGGTACTATGGAGAGAGCAACAGATTTGTTGGAGATCATACATACAGATGTATGTGGTCCGATGAATATTGAGGCTCGTGGCAGATATCGTTATTTTCTCACCTTCACAGATGACATAAGCAGATATGGGTATATCTACTTAATGAAACATAAGTCTGAAACATTTGAAAAGTTCAAAGAATTTCAGAGTGAAGTTGAAAATCATCGTAACAAGAAAATAAAGTTTCTACGATCTGATCGTGGAGGAGAATATTTGAGTTACGAGTTTGGTGTACATTTGAAAAATTGTGAAATAGTTTCGCAACTCACGCCACCCGGAACACCACAGCGCAATGGTGTTTCCGAACGTCGTAATCGTACTTTACTAGATATGGTGCGATCTATGATGTCTCTTACTGATTTACCGCTATCGTTTTGGGTTATGCTTTAGAGACGGCCGCATTCACGTTAAATAGGGCACCATCAAAATCCGTTGAGACGACGCCTTATGAACTGTGGTTTGGCAAGAAACCAAAGTTGTCGTTTCTTAAAGTTTGGGGCTGTGATGCTTATGTGAAAAAGCTTCAACCTGATAAGCTCGAACCCAAATCGGAGAAATGTGTCTTCATAGGATACCCAAAGGAGACTGTTGGGTACACCTTCTATCATAGATCCGAAGGCAAGACATTCGTTGCTAAGAATGGATCCTTTCTAGAGAAGGAGTTTCTCTCGAAAGAAGTGAGTGGGAGGAAAGTAGAACTTGACGAGGTAACTGTACCCGCTCCCTTATTGGAAAGTAGTACATCACAGAAAACTGTTTCTGCGACACCTATACCAATTAGTGAGGAAGCTAATGATGATGATCATGAAACTTCAGGACAAGATACTACTGAACCTCGTAGATCAACCAGAGCAAGATCCGCACCAGAGTGGTACGGTAATCCTGTTCTGGAAATCATGCTGCTAGATCATGATGAACCTACGAACTATGAAGAAGCGATGGTGAGCCCAGATTCCGCAAAGTGGCTTGAAGCCATGAAATCTGAGATGGGATCCATGTATGAGAACAAAGAATGGACTTTGGTTGACTTACCCGATGATTGGCAAGCAATTGAGAATAAATGGATCTTCAAGAAGAAGACTGACGCTGATGGTAATGTTACTGTCTACAAAGCTCGACTTGTCGCAAAAGGTTTTCGACAAGTTCAAGGGGTTGACTACGATGAGACCTTGTCACCCGTAGCGATGCTTAAGTCTATCCGAATCATGTTAGCAATTGCCGCATTTTATGATTATGAAATTTGGCAGATGGATGTCAAAACTGCATTCCTGGATGGATTTCTGGAAGAAGAATTGTATATGATGCAACCAGAAGGTTTTGTCAATCCAAAGGGAGCTAACAAAGTGTGCAAGCTCCAGCGATCCATTTATGGACTGGTGCAAGCCTCTCGGAGTTGGAATGAACGCTTTGATAGTGTGATCAAAGCATTTGGTTTTATACAGACTTTCGGTGAAGCCTGTATTTACAAGAAAGTGAGTGGGAGCTCTGTAGCATTTCTGATATTATATGTGGATGACATATTACTGATTGGAAATGATATAGAATTTCTGGATAGCATAAAGGGATACTTGAATAAGAGTTTTTCAATGAAAGACCTTGGTGAAGCTGCTTACATATTAGGCATAAAGATCTATAGAGATAGATCAAGACGCTTAATTGGACTTTCACAAAGCACATACCTTGACAAGATTTTGAAGAAGTTCAAAATGGATCAAGCAAAGAAAGGGTTCATGCCTGTGTTACAAGGTGTGAAGTTGAGTCAGACTCAATGCCCAACCACTTCAGAAGATAGAGAGAAAATGAAAGATGTTCCCTATGCTTCAGCCATAGGCTCTATCATGCATGCAATGCTGTGTACCAGACCTGATGTGTGCCTTGCTATAAGTTTAGCAGGGAGGTACCAAAGTAATCCAGGAGTGGATCACTGGACAGCGGTCAAGAACATCCTGAAATACCTGAAAAGGACTAAGGATATGTTTCTCGTATATGGAAGTGACAAAGAGCTCACCGTAAAAGGTTACGTTGATGCAAGCTTTGACACTGATCCAGACGATTCTAAATCGCAAACCGGATACGTGTTTACATTAAACGGTGGAGCTTTCAGTTGGTGCAGTTTTAAACAAAGCATCGTAGCGGGATCTACATATGAAGCGGAGTAGATAGCTGCTTCGGAAGCAGCGAACGAAGGAGTCTGGATGAAGGAGTTCATATCCGATCTAGGTGTCATACCTAGTGCATCGGGTCCAATGAAATTTTTTTGTGACAATACTGGTGCAATTGCCTTGGCAAAGGAATCCAGATTTCACAAGAGGACCAAGCACATCAAGAGACGCTTCAATTCCATCCGGGATCTAGTCCAGGTGGGAGACATAGAGATTTGCAAGATACATACGGATCTGAATGTTGCAGACCCGTTGACTAAGCCTCTTCCATGAGCAAAACATGATCAGCACCAAGGCTCCATGGGTGTTAGAATCATTAATGTGTAATCTAGATTATTGACTCTAGTGCAAGTGGGAGACTGAAGGAAATATGCCCTAGAGGAAATAATAAAGTTATTATTTATTTCCTTATATCATGATAAATGTTTATTATTCATGCTAGAATTGTATTAACCGGAAACATAATACATGTGTGAATACATAGACAAACTTAGTGTCACTAGTATGCCTCTACTTGACTAGCTCGTTAATCAAAGATGGTTATGTTTCCTAACCATGAACAAGGTGTTGTTATTTGATTAACGAGGTCACATCATTAGTTGAATGATCTGATTGACATGACCCATTTCATTAGCTTAGCACCCGATCGTTTAGTATGTTGCTATTGCTTTCTTCATGACTTATACATGTTCCTATGACTATGAGATTATGCAACTCCTGTTTACCGGAGGAACACTTTGTGTGCTACCAAACGTCACAAGTAACTGGGTGATTATAAAGGAGCTCTACAGGTGTCTCCAAAGGTAGATGTTGGGTTGGCATATTTCGAGATTAGGATTTGTCACTCCGATTGTCGGAGAGGTATCTCTGGGCCCTCTCGGTAATGCACATCACATAAGCCTTGCAAGCATTGCAGCCAATGAGTTAGTTGCGAGATGATGTATTATGGAACGAGTAAAGAGACTTGCTGGTAACGAGATTGAACTAGGTATTGGATACCGATGATCGAATCTCGGGCAAGTAACATACCGATGACAAAGGGAACAACGTATGTTGTTATGCGGTCTGACCGATAAAGATCTTTGTAGAATATGTAGGAGCCAATATGGGCATCCAGGTCCCGCTATTGGTTATTGACCGGAGCTGTGTCTCAGTCATGTCTTCATTATTCTCGAACCGTAGGGTCCGCACGCTTAACGTTACGATGACAGTTATTATGAGTTTATGCATTTTGATGTACCGAAGTTAGTTCGGAGTCCCGGATGTGATCACGGACATGACGAGGAGTCTCGAAATGGTCGAGACATAAAGATTGATATATTGGAAGCCTATGTTTGGATATCGGAAGTGTTCCGGGTGAAATCGGTATTTTACCGGAGTACCGGGAGGTTACCGGAACCCCCCGGGAGCTGTATGGGCCTTAATGGGCTTTAGTGGAAAGGAGAAGGGGCAACCCAAGATGGGCCACGCGCCTTCCCCCTCCCCTAGTCCTATTAGGACAAGGAGAGGTGGCCGGCCCCCCTCTCTCTCTTTCCCCCTCAGCGAATCCTACTCCAACTAGGATTGGGGGAAGGAATCTTACTCCCAGAGGGAGTAGGACTCCCTTGGCGTGCCCTCCTTGGCCGGACGGCCCCCTCCCCTTGGCTCCTTTATATACGGAGGCAGGGGGCACCCCTAGACACACAAGTTGATCATTGAGATCGTTCCTTAGCCGTGTGCGGTGCCCCCTGCCACCATATTCCACCTCGATTATATTGTACCAGTGCTTAGGCGAAGCCCTGCGATGGTAGAACATCAAGATCGTCACCACGCCGTCGTGCTGATGGAACTCCTCCCCGACGCTTTGCTGGATCGGAGCCCGGGGATCGTCATCGAGCTGTACGTGTGCTAAGAACTCGGAGGTGCCGAAGTAACGGTGCTTGGATCGGTCGGATCGGGAAGACGTACGACTACTTCCTATACGTTGTGTCAACGCTTCCGCAGTCGGTCTGCGTGGGTATGTAGACAACACTCTCCCCTCTCATTGCTTTGCATCACCATGATCTTGCGTGTGCGTAGGAAAATTTTGAAATTACTACATTTCCCAACAGATTACATCTTGTAGTTGATTACTATATGGTTTATTTGGTGGAAGATTATATGTTCAGGTACAATATGCTATTTAATACTCCTCTAATCATGAGCATGTTTATCATTTGTGAGTAGTTACTTTTGTTCTTGTGGTCACGGGAGAAATTATGTTGCAAGTAATCATGTGAACTTGATATGTGTTTATTTTGATAGTATGTATGTTGTGATTCCCTTAGTGGTTTCATGTGAACGTCGACTACATGACACTTCACCATATTTGGGCCTAAGGGAATGCATTTTGGAGTAGCAACTAGATGGGTTGCGAGAGTGACGGAAGCTCAAACCCCAATTTATGCGCTATTCCCTAAGGGACTGGTTGGATCCAAAAGTTTAATGCTATGTTTAGAATTTATTCTTAATACTTTTCTCATAGTTGCAGATGCTTGTGGGAGGGTTAATCATAAGTAGGAGGTTTGTTCAAGTAAGAATAGCACCTAAGCACCAGTCCACCCATATATCAAATTATCGAAGTACCGAACATGAATTAAACCAACATGATGAAAGTGACTAGATGAAATTCCCGTGTACCCTCAAGAACACTTTGCTTATTATAAGAGACAGTTTTGGCCTGTCCTTTGCCTCAAAAGGATTGAGCTACCTTGCTGCACTTTTGTTACTACTATCGTAGTATCGTTACTTGCTCGTTACAAATTATCTTGCTATCAAACTACTCCGCTACTTACAATTTCAGCACCTGCAGACATTACCTTGCTGAAAACCATTTGTCATTTCCTTCTGCTCCTCGTTGGGTTCGACACTCTTACTTATCGAAAAGAGCTACAAATTGATCCCATATACTTATGGGTCATCAAGCATTGCTCGTGTGACGATCGAGATCAGATCTACGACACTAATCTATTTTTTAACATCTAATTAGAGCGGGGCATCATTCCAATTAGGAAGTTAAGGTCGTTGCTTTTTATTTTACCAGAATTGAAGCCAGGCTATCCATTTATTACTAGACCCAGAAAGTCACAATTTTGGATTCCATTCAAAAAAGGTGTCGGCTGTCGAATCGAGGTCCCACGGCTATGATTAAAACGTGGTGTACCGCTTTACTGACTTACCAGTCATGGGTTGGGCTATGACCTGCTTCACTCGCAACCCCAAGGGCGTTAAATAGGGCATGGGTCGTGCTGGGCCTTTGACTATTTGGGCTAGGAAATTCCTTTTCCTTTTCCTTGTCCTTGTTCTTTTTCTATTTTCTTTTTCCTTTTGCATTTGAATTGATTCAAAGCTCAACTCCAAACAAAATCATTTTAGTAAAATTTCAAAGAGGCTCAAAATGATATCCGGGATTAAGGAAAATAACCTCCTACCAAAATATTAATACGTTTTTCAACCCTTTTTGGATCGTTATAATTATTTTGGTTTGATTTGAATTAGATTAAAAGCTCAAATTTTCTCCAAACATTTTTGTGATAATTTTCACAGTGGTTTAAATAAATAAATGGTACTTAGGAAAATATATTTCAGATCAAAATATTAAACAATTAAAATGTCACACTAGTTGGGACATTAAATTTCATTCCCTAAAACGATTTAGTGTTCAGTTTAAATTCCCAAATATTATTTAGATTTCAAATACTTTTTGGGCTTATGGAAATTATCTCTAGCCCAAGCATTAAATAAAAAGGGTCACACCCATTTGTAGCTCAATTATGGCATTATAAATAATCTCTCAAAATGATTTTAGGGTTCTAAATAATTCAAAAATACTTTCGAGCCACAAGCAGCAATCGGCCGCAGGAGCGATCACGGGAGGGACCTAATGCATCATCATCATAAGTTGTGTATTCTTAACTAGCCTAAACTCTGTGGTGGAGTTGTGTTCTTAATTTCGGTAAAAATCCCACTCTTAGAGTTTTATACAGAATACATTTCAATCATGATTCAACATTTTAAATTTGGGTTAAAAAGTTGCATCATGATTGATTATACTATAAATGTTCAAGAAAGCATTTTTAGGCGCCGCTTAAGCGCTAAGTGAAACCTAAACGCTTCACTTCTACCCTAGGCGGAAGTTTTATCGTTAAGCGAAAAAAGCAGGATTTAGCGACGGCTTCAGCGCTGAGCGCTGGCTAAGCGTCCGCTGAGCACACTTAAGCGTTCAAAAAGCGAGGAATAGGCCACATGCTGGAGGTAAAAGGGGGGGTATAAAGGCCTGGCCCAATATTGCCTGTTCATCTAGGGTTTACTGGTTAGAAGGGGAGGGGGTAGAAGAGAGCTCCAATGGTGGCTGCTCCAGTTCTGCATCTAACTCAGCTCCATGCATTCTTTCTCCTTGTCCCCGGACTAGATCTGAACTACTACTGGGGATGGGCTGGGGCTGTTGTTTAGCTGCGACTGTTGTTTCGTTGTTGTTGCTGCTGCTGCTTGGCTGCTGTTGTTGCCGCTTGCCTGCAGCTGCCATTTATCTTATATGCTCTAAGACAATATTATGCATTTGTGCTTGCGGTGTGAACCACCGAACCTTATCCTTTCAGATTTTCAGTTACCTATGTGCTATATTTCCTGTTTTCTTGTGCATATTATTCAAAAACAGCCAAATTCTAGCCAATTTTATAACAACACTTAATCCCGGTTAAGTTGCGCTTAAGCGGCCATTGCTCTAAGTTGTGGCCTTCCGCTCCGCTTACGCTTATCGCTTTCTTGAACATTGTATATTATATTGTAAACTCTAAGAGTGGGATTTTCGGACATCAAAATACGAGAAGCACAACAATCATTTGTGGATTGATGTATTTTAGTTAATAGCACCGAGTTGGCAAGGGTGCAAGGCCTTGCGCTAGAATATCATTTCGAGTAGTTACTGTGCATAAATCATTTTCAGAGTTTGGAATTGGTACCACTATGAATGTGCTCCCTCATTTTTTTGTTTAATCTATATATTAACTTTGTCTTAAGCCAGACTTTATAAACTTTGATGATGTTTATACAAAAAAAATAACATCTACAATACCAAACCAATACCATTAGATACACCATTGGATACATTTGCATATCATGTATACTTGTTATCGTAAATGTTTGCATTGTTTTCTACTAATTTGATCAAACTTTATGCAGTTTGACTTAGGACAAAATCAATATGCAGAGTTAATAAAAGAAGAGTGAGTACAGGCCCATCCACAATGGGAGTAATTTCAGCAGTAGCTTCGAGTCCAACTCAACAATTTTGTCTATGTGGCAATGAGTTAATGAAGAGAGAGGTAGTTCTAGTAACTTAGATAGTTACTGTAACATCACATCTCCCAATGCAATATGAGTCTATAACCTAATAAATGAAGCTTTGCTTGACACCACATCTAAGAGGGTGCTTGGATACGTTTTAGTCTCATGACTAAAAGTAGTGGGACTAAAACTTGCTTTTTTTGAAAAACAACTTGAAACTTTATGAATTAGAAATAATTGTTACATCGTCTATCAAGAGAGTTACAAGAGCTTCGATGAGCTCCTCTATCCAATCCCTAGTCATGAAACCTTTTGCTAATCTAGCAAGCTCATGAGCTACTTTATTCGCTTCCCTGTTACAATGTTCAAAACTGGTTTGAGGAAAATCACAGGCCATAAAAAAACAATCCTCAAAAATTGCAGCAGCTGGTCCCGTAGACTGTCCTCCATTCTTCATTGTGTCGATGACCTCCATATTATCAGAATTGATGATTAGATGATTGCAGCCCGTCTTTTGTGCCAACAGTAAACCAAATCTGAGTGCTACCGCCTGTGCTGTCAAGGCATCCGCACAGTACTGAATCCTCCAGGTACCACCTACTATGAAGTTTCCTTTGTCATCTCTGATAACAGCACCCGTTGTGCCTCTTAGCTGATCATGATCAAAAGAAGCATCCATGTTTAATTTAACGAAACCCCTAGGAGGTCTGCACCATCCTTCATTCTTTCTCTAGGAGAGTGGGCATTTACATAGTTCGATGTTATAGCCTGAATCCCCATCGAGGTTTGGGACGCCTCTTGAGACTTACCCTCATTGACTAGTCTCTGTCTATTCCACCATAAATACCAAGAAGCTATAGCAATAAGTTCCCCTGCATTTAGGGAGTCCAAGATGGGTAGTTCATGATCAGACATAAGGAGTAGGAATTCAAGGACTGCCTCTCCTACAAGATCAACGGCGCAGGCTTTTTTACCACTTCATACAACCCCAAATGTTCCCACACTTCTTTTGCCTTCTGGCACAGAAATAATATATGTTTTGTATCCTCTAGCCCGTCCAAACATGTTGGGCATATTGGCTGGGTTTTTATATGTCTGTTGGCCAATGTAACACGACACGGTAGAGTCCCGTGAAGCGTCCGCCAAATAAAAAAATTAACCTTCGCCGGACAAGCTAATTTCCAGATCTTACCCCAAATAGGATTGACCTTGCTTCTACCCATGCCATTCGAGTATTCCAACTTCCTCCCATGTTGCTTATTCCATTCCTCCACATAAGTTGATCGTACAGTGAATAAACCGTTTGTTGTATAGCTCCATGAAATAAAGTCCGACATATTATGCATAGGGATCGGGATCGCTAGGACTCTACGGGCATCAATTGGCCATAGAGTTTCTCTCACCAAATCTTCATCCCAGCCATTAGTGACTGGGTTAATAAGATCAGAAACTTTCGTCAATAGATTCCCCCTTCTAGGTGTAATAATTTTCTTGTCTGCACAATTTGGGATTCATGCATCTCTCCATATGTCAATATTTTCTCCTGTTCCCACTCTCCATATATAGCCATTCTTGAGAGAGTCCACTCCCGCCATAATGCTTTGCCAAGTAAAGGAAGAGCCCTTCTTTAATACTGCATTCATCAAATCACCTTCGGGAAAATACTTGGCTCTTAGGATTGTTGCACATAATGATTCAGGCTTATCTACGAGATGCCATGCTTGCTTCGCTAATAAAGCCAGGTTAAAGTAGTGTATATCACGGAAACCCATTCCTCCTTGTTCTTTTGGAACACACATCTTCCACCATGCCATTCAGTGCATCCTTTTCTGATTGTCCTCGTCACCCCACCAAAATTGCGACATCGCGTCTATGATTCCTTTGTAAATCTTTTTAGGAATTTTAAAGACGGACATTGCATATGTTGGGATAGCTTGAACAACAGACTTAAGCAAAATTTCCTTTCCACTCGCCGATAACAACTTTTCTTTCCATCCACTAATCTTCATGATAATACGATCAATCAAGAACTGAAAACAACCGCTTTTGTCCATGCCCACATTGGCAGGTAATCCCAAATATTTATCATTAAGTGCATCGGTCATAATATTTAGAATTGTACAGATTTGCGCTTTGTCCTCCACTTTTGTATTGGGACTAAAAAATATGCTAGATTTTTCAACACTCACCATCTGACCCGAGGCGGCACAGTAAGAGTCCAGAACCGCTCTAAGGGCCTCCGCATTCATTGCATTTGCTCGCATGAGGATCAATGAATCACCTGCAAATAATAGATTGGATACTGAGGGAGCTTCCCTACTAACCTTTATGCCAGAGATATTTCCTCTCTCCTCCGCATTTGCTAAAAGGGCAGTCAGGCCCTCCGTACATAACAAGAATAAGTAGGGTGAGAGGGGATCCCCCTGCCTTAGCCCTCTAGTGGGTTTGAAGCTATCAGTCTCCTCTGCATTAACCCGAATCTTGTACTCCACCGAGGATACACATTGCATGATCAAATTCACCTAGTTTTCATTGAAGCCCAGCTTCACCAAAATTGCTTTTAGAAAAGACCATTCCACTCAGTCATAAGCTTTGTGCATGTCTGATACGTCTCCAACGTATCTATAATTTTTGATTGCTCCATGCTATATTATCTACTGTTTTGGACTATATTGGGCTTTATTTTCCACTTTTATATTATTTTTTGCGACTAACCTATTAACCGTAGGCCCAGCCCAGAATTGCTGTTTTTTTGCCTATTTCAGTGTTTCGAAGAAACGGAATATCAAACGGAGTCCAAACGGAATAAAATCTTCGGGAACGTGATTTTCTCACTGAACGTGATCCAGGAGACTTGGACCCTGCTCCAAGGAACAAAAGAGGCGGTCACGAGGATGGGGGGCGCCCCCCCCTAGGGCACGCCCCCTGCCTTGTGGGCCCCTCGGTGCTCCTCCGGCGTACTTCTTCCTCCTATATATACACACGTACCCCCAAATGATCAGAAGAGGATCCAAAAACCTAATTCCACTGCCGCAACTTTCTGTATCCACGAGATCCCATCTTGGGGCCTGTTTTGGAGCTCCGCCGGAAGAGGGCCATCATCACGGAGGGCTTCTACATCGTCATAGCCTCTCCGATGAAGTGTGAGTAGTTTACCTCAGACCTTCGGGTCCATAGTTAGTAGCTAGATGGCTTCTTCTCTCTCTTTGAATCTCAATACAAAGTTCTCCCCCTCTCTTGTGGAGATCTATTCGATGTAATCTTCTTTTTATGGTGTGTTTATTGAGACCGATGAATTGTGGGTTTATGATCAAGTCTATCTATGAATAATATTTGAATCTTCTCTGAATTCTTTTATGTATGATTGGTTATCTTTGCAAGTCTCTTCGAATTATCCGTTTGGTTTGGCCAACTAGATTGGTAGTTCTTTCCATGGGAGAAGTGCTTAGCTTTGGGTTCGATCTTGCGGTGTCCTTTCCCAGTGACAGAAGGGGCAGTAAGGCACGTATTGCATCATTGCCATCGAGGATAACAAGATGGGGTTTATTTCATATTGCATGAATTTATCTCTCTACATCATGTCATCTTGCTTAAGGCGTTACTCTGTTTTTAACTTAATACTCTAGATGCATGCTGGATAGCGGTCGATGAGTGGAGTAATAGTAGTAGATGCAGAATCGTTTCGATCTACTTGTCACGGACGTGATGCCTATATACATGACCATGCCTAGATATTCTCATAATTATGCTCAATTATGTCAATTGCTCAACAGTAATTTGTTCACCCACCATAGAATACTTATGCTCTTAAGAGAAGCCACTAGTGAAACCTATGGCCCCGGGTCTATTCTCATCATATCAATCTCCATCACTTTAATCTTGCTTTGCTTTTTACTTTGCCTTTACTTTTTACTTTGCATCTTTATACCAAAAATACCAAAAATATTATATCTATCAGATCTCACTCTCGTAAGTGACCGTGAAGGGATTGACAACCCCTAATCGCATTGGTTGCGAGTAGCTATCGTTTTGTGCAGGTACGAGGGACTTGAGCGTGGCCTCCTACTGGATTGATACCTTGGTTCTAAAAAACTGAGGGAAATACTTATGCTACTCTGTTGCATCATCCCTTCCTCTTCGGGGAAAACCAACGCAAGCTCAAGACATAGCAAGAAGGATTTCTGGCGCCATTGCCGGGGAGTCTACGCAAAAAGTCAACATACCAAGTACCCATCACAATCCCTATCTCTCGCATTACATTATTTGCCATTTGCCTCTCGTTTTCCTCTACCCCACTTCACCCTTGCCGTTTTATTCGCCCTCTCTCTCTCTCTATCCTCCCTCTCTATTTGCCTTTTTGTTTGCTCGTGTGCTAGTTTGCTTGCTTGTCGTTATGTCTGAAATTGGGGAAGTTATCGCCAATATGGGCGATAACAATATCATGGAAAATTCAGATGCTCCTGCTGAAGAACCCCCTACCTACCATACAAAAAGATTTTGAATCGGTAGTGGTAATATTATTGGAAAAGGAGTTATTCAAGATTTCTTTACTTGTGCCGATGCTTCGCCCTCTATGGGTGGTTCTATTCTCCATAGAACTAGTAGTCTTGCGGACGCTATTTCCATGCTTATCGTTGAACTTGAAAGGCAATTTATGCATATGCACCCATCTATACAAAGAGTTTTTCTAGAATTTTCTAATATCGAGCATTCCTTTCTTAAGCGTGCCGCTACTATCTTTTTGGCTCATGAATTTAGATTTATAATAAAAGAAGCCAAAGAAATCTTTGCGCACTATAGGGTGGACGCTGGTCGTCCTCCCATAGAATCTATCCTCTTCGATCAAGAAGAAATTATGCGCTTTCAATCTCCTGACTATGTTGCTTTTAATGAAAACCTCAGAAAAAAGGTGCCAACCAATATTTTAATTGATAGAATCTCTGAACTTAATGATGATTTGGCTATTCGAAATAATGAGCTAGGATACTCTCTTGAGTCTAGGCTCACAAAGTTCTGTCAAAAGAATGCTTATAAAGATGAATTGGTTGTACAATACGAAGGGCCAAAAGAGGAACTTATACCTCCTAAAATTGATCTTGGGGACTTCTGTCCTATTAAATTTAGCCCTTTTGATTACTTTTGCTTGCCTCAAAGAAAACTTGCTGCTGAACGTAGAGAATATGAAATGAGCTTCACCGATCTATCTTATTACTACGGCACAACTTAGATCTATCTTCAATTTTATGCCTAGCTAGGGGCGTTAAACGACAGCGCTTGTTGGGAGGCAACCCAATTTTATTTTTATTCCTTGCTTTTTGCTCCTGCTTAGTAATAAATAAATTATTTAGCCTCTGTTTGGTTGTGTTTTTTTGTGTTTAATTAGTGTTTGTGCCAAGTAGAACCGTTGGGAAGACTTGGGGAAAGTCTTGTTGAACTTGCTGTAAAAAACAGAAACTTTAGCGCTCACGAGAACTGCTGTCATTTTTATTTTAAGAGTGCTATTTAGTTAATTCTTTTTGAAGATGATTAATAGATAAATTCCTCACGTCCAGCAATCTATTTTAGAATTTTTGGGGTTCCAGATCTTGCGCTAGCTACAGATTACTACAGACTGTTCTGTTTTTCGTGTGTTGTTTGCTTATTTTGATGAATCTATGGTTAGTAAAATAGTTTATAATCCATAGAGAAGTTGGAATACATTAGGTTTAACACCAATATAAATAAAGAATGAGTTCATTGCAGTACCTTGAAGTGGTCTTTTGTTTTCTTTCACTAACGGAGCTCACGAGTTTTCTATTTTGAGTTTTGTGTTGTGAAGTTTTCAAGTTTTGGGTGAATTCTTTTGATGGATTATGGAACAAGGAGTGACAAGAGCCTAAGCTTGGGGATGCCCATGGCACCCCCAAGATAATCCAAGGACACCAAGAAGTCAAAGCTTGGGGATGCCCCGGGAGGCATCCCCTCTTTCGTCCACTTCCATTGGTAATTTACTTGGAGCTATATTTTTATTCACCAACATGATATGTGTTTTGCTTGGAGCGTCTTGTATTATTTGTGTCTTTGTGTATTAGTATGCCACAATCATCCTTTCTGTACACACCTTTTGAGAGAGCCATACATGAATTAAAATTTTATAGAATACTCTATGTGCTTCACTTATATCTTTTGAGCTAAGTAGTTTTGCTCTATGTGCTTCACTTATATCTTTTGAGCGTTATAATTTTGCTCTATGTGCTTCACTTAGATCTTTTAGAGCACGGTGGTGGATTTGTTTTAAAGAAACTATTGATCTCTCATGCTTCACTTAAATTATTTTGAGAGTCTCTTAATAGCATGGTAATTTGCTTAATAATAATATGCTTGGTATTCAAGATTTGTGAAACTTTCTTTTGAGTGTGTTGAATACTAAGAAAAGATTGAAGCTTGATCATTGTTTTGAGATATGGAGGTGATAATATTAAAGTCATGCTAGTTGAGTAGTTGTGAATTTAAAGAATACTTGTGTTAAAGTTTGTGATTCCCGTAGCATGCATGTATGGTGAACCGTTATGTAATGAAGTCGGAGCATGATTTATTTATTGATTGTCTTCCTTATGACTGGCGGTCGGGGACGAGCGATGGTCCTTTCCTACCAATCTATCCCCCTAGGAGCATGCGCGTAATACTTTGCTTTGATAACTTCTAGATTTTTGCAATAAGTATATGAGTTCTTTATGACTAATGTTGAGTCCATGGGTTATACGCACTCTCACCCTTCCACCTTTGCTAGCCTCTCTAATACCGCGCACCTTTCACCGGTATCATACACCTACCATGTACCTTCCTCAAAACAGCCACCATACCTACCTATCATGGAATTTCCATAGCCATTCCGAGATATATTGCCATGCAACTTTCCACCGTTCCGTTCATGACACATTCCATCATTGTCATATTGCATATCCTGGTACACCGCCGGATGCATTCACATAGAGTCATATTTTGTTCTAAGTATCGAGTTGTAATTGTTGAGTTGTAAGAAAAATAAAAGTGTGATGATCATCATTATTAGAGCATTGTCCCAGTGAGGAAAGGATGATGGAGACTATGATTCCCCCATAAGTCGGGATGAGACTCCGGACGAAAAATAAATAAAAGAGGCCAAAGAAGCCCAAATAAAAAAAGAAAGAAAAGATGCCATAAAAAAGAGAGAGAAAAGGCCCAAATAAAAAAATATAATATAAAAAATGAGAGAAAAAGAGAGAAGGGACAATGTTACTATCCTTTTACCACACTTGTGCTTCAAAGTAGCACCATGATCTTCATAGTAGAGAGTCTCTCATGTTATCACTTTCATATACTAGTGGGAATTTTACATTATAGAACTTGGCTTGTATATTCCAATGATGGGCTTCCTCAAATTGCCCTAGGTCTTCATGAGCAAGCAAGTTGGATGCACACCCACTTAGTTTCTTTTTGAGCTTTCATATACTTATAGCTCTAGTGCATCCGTTGCATGGCAATCCCTACTCACTCACATTGATATCTATTGATGGGCATCTCCATAGCCCGTTGATACGCCTAGTTGATGTGAGACTATCTTCTCCTTTTTGTCTTCTCCACAACCACCATTCTATTCCACTTATAGTGCTATATCCATGGCTCACGCTCATGTATTGCGTGAAGATTGAAAAAGTTTTGAAAAAGTTAGAGTGTGAAACAATTGCTTGGCTTGTCATCGGGGTTGTGCATGATTTAAATATTTTGTGTGGTGAAGATAGAACATAACTTTCTTTGGCCATGTTATTTTGAGAAGACATAATTGCTTTGTTAGTATGCTTGAAGTATTATTATTTTTATGTCAATATAAACTTTTGTCTTGAATCTTTCTAATCTGAATATTCCTACCACAATTAAGAAGATTTGCATTGAAATTATGCCAAGTAGCACTCCGCATCAAAAATTCTCTTTTTATCATTTACCTACTCGAGGACGGGCGGGACTTAAGCTTGGGGATGCCTGATACATCTCCAACGTATCTATAATTTTTGATTGCTCCATGCTATATTATCTACTGTTTTGGACTATATTGGGCTTTATTTTCCACTTTTATATTATTTTTGGGACTAACATATTAACCGGAGGCCCAGACCAGAATTGTTGTTTTTGCCTATTTCGGTGTTTCGAAGAAACGGAATATCAAACGGAGTCCAAACGGAATAAAATCTTCGGGAACGTGATTCTCTCACCGAACGTGATCCAGGAGACTTGGACCCTGCTCCAAGGAACAAAAGAGGCTGTCACGAGGGTGGGCCCCCCCTAGGGCACGCCCCCTGCCTCATGGGCCCCTAAGTGCTCCTCCGGCGTATTTCTTCCTCCTATATATACACACGTACCCCCAAACGATCAGAAGAGGAGCCAAAAACCTAATTCCACCGCCGCAACTTTCTGTATCCACGAGATCCCATCTTGGGGCCTGTTCCGGAGCTCCGCCGGAAGAGGGACATCATCACGGAGGGATTCTACATCATCATAGCCTCTCCGATGAAGTGTGAGTAGTTTACCTCAGACCTTCGGGTCCATAGTTAGTAGCTAGATGGCTTCTTCTCTCTCTTTGAATCTCAATACAAAGTTCTCCCCCTCTCTTGTGGAGATCTATTCGATGTAATCTTCTTTTTGCGGTGTGTTTGTTAAGACCGATGAATTGTGGGTTTATGATCAAGTCTATCTATGAATAATATTTGAATCTTCTCTGAATTCTTTTATGTATGATTGGTTATATTTGCAAGTCTCTTCGAATTATCCGTTTGGTTTGGCCAACTAGATTGGTAGTTCTTGCCATGGGAGAAGTGCTTAGCTTTGGGTTCGATCTTGCGGTGTCCTTTCCCAGTGACAGAAGGGGCAGCAAGGCACGTATTGCATCACTGCCATTGAGGATAACAAGATGGGGTTTATTTCATATTGCATGAATTTATCTCTCTACATCATGTCATCTTGCTTAAGGCGTTACTCTGTTTTTAACTTAATACTCTAGATGCATGTGTTGGGGAACGTAGTAATTTCAAAAAAATTCCTACGCACACGCAAGATCATGGTGATGCATAGCAATGAGAGGGGAGAGTGTTGTCTACGTACCCTCGTAGACCGGAAGCGGAAGCGTTAGCACAACGCGGTCGATGTAGTCGTACGTCTTCACGGCCCGACCGATCAAGCACCGAAACTACGGCACCTCCGAGTTCTAGCACACGTTCAGCTCGATGACGATCCCCGGACTCCAATCCAGCAAAGTGTCGGGGAAGAGTTCCGTCAGCACGACGGCATGATGACGATCTTGATGTTCTACCATCGCAGGGCTTCACCTAAGCACCGCTACAATATTATCGAGGATTATGGTGGAGGGGGGCACCGCACACGGCTAAGAGAACGATCTTGAAGATCAACTTGTGTGTCTAGAGGTGCCCCATGCCCCGTATATAAAGGAGCAAGGGGGGTGCGGCCGGCCCTAGGAGGAGGCACGCAGGAGGAGTCCTACTCCTACCGGGAGTAGGACTCCCCCCCTTTCCCTAGTTGGATTAGGACTTGAGGGGAGGAGGAAAGGGAAGAAAGAAAAAGGGGGGCGCCGCCCCCCCGCCTCCTTGTCCAATTTGGACTTGGGGGGAAGGGGCGCGTGGCAGCCCCTAGGACTCCTCTCCTCTTCCTCCACTAGGCCCATTAAGGCCCATTAGGTTACCGGGGGGGGGGGGTCCGGTAACCTCCCGGTACTCCGGTAAAATGCCGATTTCACCCGGAACACTTCCGATGTCCAAACATAGCCTTCTAATATATCAATCTTTATGTCTCGACCATTTCGAGACTCCTCGTCATGTCCATGATCACATCCGGGACTCCGAACAAACTTCGATACATCAAAATATATAAACTCATAATGAAACTGTCATCGTAACGTTAAGCGTGCGGACCCTACGGGTTCGAGAACAATGTAGACATGGCCGAGAAATGTCTCCGGTTAATAACCAATAGCGGAACCTGGATGCTCATATTGGCTCCTACATATTCTACGAAGATCTTTATCGGTCAGACCGCATAACAACATACGTTGTTCCCTTTGTCATCGGTATGTTACTTGCCCGAGATTCGATCGTCGGTATCTCAATACCTAGTTCAATCTCGTTACTGGCAAGTCTCTTTACTCGTTTCGTAGTACATCATCTCGCAACTAACTCATTAGTTGTAATGCTTGCAAGGCTTATGTGATGTGCATTACCGAGAGGGCCCAGTGATAACTCTCCGACAATCGGAGTGACAAATCCTAATCTCGAAATACGCCAACCCAACATGTACCTTTGGAGACACCTGTAGAGCTCCTTTATAATCACCCAGTTACGTTGTGACGTTTGGTAGTACACAAAGTGTTCCTCCGGCAAACGGGAGTTGCATAATCTCATAGTCATAGGAACATGTATAAGTCATGAAGAAAGCAATAGCAACATACTAAACGATCGGGTGCTAAGCTAACGGAATGGGTCATGTCAATCACATCATTCTCCTAATGATGTGATCCTGTTAATCAAATGATAACTCAGGTCTATGGCTAGGAAACATAACCATCTTTGATCAACGAGCTAGTCAAGTAGAGGCATACTAGTGACACTCTGTTTGTCTATGTATTCACACATGTATCATGTTTCCGGTTAATACAATTCTAGCATGAATAATAAACATTTATCATGAAATAAGGAAATAAATAATAACTTTATTATTGCCTCTAGGGCATATTTCCTTCAGTCTCCCACTTGCACTAGAG
The DNA here is from genome assembly GCF_002162155.2 of Triticum dicoccoides. Lineage (NCBI taxonomy): Eukaryota > Viridiplantae > Streptophyta > Magnoliopsida > Poales > Poaceae > Triticum > Triticum dicoccoides. The sequence continues at coordinate 105,454,919 of NC_041392.1, forward strand.
TCAATAATCTAGTTCACATCACCATGTGATTTAACACCAATAGTTCACATCATCATGTGATTAACACCCATAGTTCACATCGTTATGTGACCAACACTCAAAGGGTTTACTAGAGTCAATAATCTAGTTCACATCGCTATGTGATTAACACCCAAAGAGTACTAAGGTGTGATTATGGTTTGCTTGTGAGAGAAGTTTAGTCAACGGGTCTGCCACATTCAGATCCGTATGTATTTTGCAAATTTCTATGTCAACAATACTCTGCTCGGAGCTACTCTAGCTAATTGCTCCCACTTTCAATATGTATCTAGATTGAGACTTAGAGTCATCTAGATTAGTGTCAAAACATGCATCGACGTAACCTTTTACGACGAACCTTTTAGTCACGTCCATAATCGAGAAACATATCCTTATTCCACTAAGGATAATTTTGACCGCTGTCCAGTGATCTACTCCTAGATCACTATTGTACTCCCGTGCCAAAATTAGTGTAGGGTATACAATAGATCTGGTACACAGCAAGGCATACTTTTATAGACCCTATGGCCAAGGCATAGGGAATGACTTTCATTCTCTTTCTATCTTCTGCCGTGGTCGGCCTTTGAGTCTTACTCAATTTCACACCTTGTAACACAGGCAAGAACTCTTTCTTTGACTATTCCATTTTGAACTTACTTCAAAATCTTGTCAAGGTATGTACTCATTGAAAAAACTTATCAAGCGTCTTGATATATCTCCATAGATCTTGATGCTCAATATGTAAGCGGTTTCACCAAGGTCCTTCTTCGAAAAACTCCTTTCAAAAACTCCTTTATGCTTTGCAGAATAATTCTACATTATTTCCGATCAACAATATGTCATTTACATATACTTATCAGAAATGTTGTAGTGCTCCCACTCACTTTCTTATAAATACAGGCTTCACCGCAAGTCTGTATAAAACTATATGCTTTGATCAACTTATCAAAGTGTATATTCCAACTCCGAGATGCTTGCACCAGTCCATAGATGGATCGCTGGAGCTTGCATATTTTGTTAACACCTTTAGGATTGACAAAACCTTCTGGTTGCATCATATACAACTCTTCTTTAAGAAATCCATTAAGGATTGCAGTTTTGTTATCCATTTGCCAGATTTCATAAAATGCGGCAATTGTTAACATGATTCGGACAGACTTAAGCATAGATACGAGTGAGAAACTCTCATCGTAGTCAACACCTTGAACTTTGTCAAAAACCTTTTTCGACAAGTCTAGCTTTGTAGATAGTAACACTACTATCAGCGTCCGTCTTCCTCTTGAAGATCCATTTAATCCCAATGGCTCGCCGATCATTGGACAAGTCAATCAAAGTCCATACTTTGTTCTCATACATGGATCTCATCTTAGATATCATGGCCTCAAGCCATTTTGCGGAATCTGGGCTCATCATCGCTTCCTCATAGTTCGTAGGTTCGTCATGGTCAAGTAACATGACCTCCAGAACAGGATTACCGTACCACTCTGGTGCGGATCTCACTTTGGTTTACCTACGAGGTTCGGTAGTAACTTGATCTGAAGTTACATGATCATCATCATTAGCTTCCTCACTAATTGGTGTAGTAGTCACAGGAACAGATTTCTGTGATGAACTACTTTCCAATAAGGGAGCAGGTACAGTTACCTCATCAAGTTCTACTTTCCTCCCACTCACTTCTTTCGAGAGAAACTCCTTCTCTAGAAATTACCCATTCTTAGCAACGAATGTCTTGCCTTAGGATCTGTGATAGAAGGTGTACCCAACAGTCTCCTTTGGGTATCCTATGAAGACATATTTCTCCAATCTGGTTTTGAGCTTATCAGGATGAAACTTTTTCATATAAGCATCACAACCCCAAACTTTAAGAAATGACAACTTTGGTTTCTTGCCAAACCACAGTTCAGATTGTGTCATTTCAACGGACTTAGATGGTGCCCCTTTTTAACGTGAATGCAGCTTTCTTTAATGCATAACCCCAAAAACGATAGTGGTAAATCGGTAAGAAACATCATAGATTGCACTATATCCAATAAAGTATGGTTATGACATTCGGACACACCATTATGCTGTGGTGTTCCAGGTGGCGTGAGTAGTGAAACTATTTCACATTGTTTTAACTGAATACCAAACTCGTAACTCAAATACTCTTCTCCATGATCAGATCGTAGAAACTTTATTTTCTTGTTACGATGATTTTCCACTTCACTCTGAAATTCTTTGAACTTTTCAAATGTTTCAAACTTATGTTTCATCAAGTAGATATACCCATATCTGCTCAAATCATCTATGAAGGTCAGAAGGTAACGATACTTGCTATGAGCCTTAACACTCATCGGACCGCATACATCAGTATGTATTATTTCCAATAAGTCAGTTGCTCGCTCCATTGTTTCGAAGAACGGAGTCTTAGTCATCTTGCCCATGAGGCATGGTTCGCAAGCATCAAGTGATTCATAATCAAGTGATTCCAAAAGTCCATCAGCATGGAGTTTCTTCATGTGCTTTACACCAATATGACCTAAACGGCAGTGCCACAAATAAGTTGCACTATCATTATTAACTTTGCATCTTTTGGCTTCAATATTATGAATATGTGTATCACTACGATCCAGATCCAATGAACCATTTTCATTGGGTGTGTAACCATATAAGGTTTTATTCATGTAAACAGAACAACAATTGTTCTCTAACTTAAATGAATAACCGTATTGCAATAAACATGATCATATCATATTCATGCTCAACGCAAACACCAAATAACACTTATTTATGTTCAACACTAATCCCGAAAGTATAGGGAGTGTGCGATGATGATCATATCAATCTTGGAACTACTTCCAACACACATCGTCACCTCACCCTTAACTAGTCTTTGTTCATTCTGCAACTCCCGATTCAAGTTACTAATCATAGTAACTGAACTAGTATCAAATACTGAGGGGTTGCTACAAACACTAGTAAAATACACATCAATAATCTGTATATCAAATATACCTTTGTTCACTTTGCCATCCTTCTTACCCGCCAAATACTTGGGGCAGTTCCGCTTCCAGTGACCAGTCCCTTTGAAGTAGAAGCACTTAGTCTCAGGCCTAGGACCAGACTTGGGCTTCTTCACTTGAGCAGCAACTTGCTTGTCGTTCTTCTTGAAGTTCCCCTTCTTCCCTTTGCCCTTTTCTTGAAACTAGTGGTCTTGTCTACCATCAACACTTGATATTTTTCTTGATTTTTACCTTCGTCAATTTCAGCATTACGAAGAGCTTGGGAATTTATCCTTTGCATATCATAGTTCATCATGAAGTTCTACTAACTTGGTGATGGTGACTAGAGAATTCTGTCAATCACTATTTTATCTGGAAGATTAACTCCCACTTGATTCAAGCGATTGTAGTACCCAGACAATCTGAGCACATGCTCACTAGATGAGCGATTCTCCTCCATCTTTTAGCTATAGAACTTGTTGGAGACTTCATATCTCTCAACTCGGGTATTTGCTTGAAATATTAACTTCAACTCCTAGAACATCTCATATGGTCCATGACGTTCAAAACGTCGTTGAAGTCCCGATTCTAAGCCATTAAGCATGATGCACTAAACTATCAAGTAGTCATCATATTAAGCTAGCCAAAACATTCATAACGTCTGCATCTGCTCCTACAATAGGTATGTCACCTAGAGGTGCATCAAGGACATAATTCTTCTGTGCAGCAATGAGGATAAACCTCAGATCACGGATCCAATCCGCATCATTGCTACTAATATCTTTCAACACAATTTTCTCTAGGAACATATCAAAATAAACATATGAAAGCAACAACGTGAGCTATTGATCTACAACATAGATATGCTAATACTGCCAGGACTAAGTTCATGATAAATTAAAGTTCAATTAATCATATTACTTAAGAACTCCCACTTAGATAGACATCCCTCTTATCCTCTAAGTGATCACGTGATCCAAATCAACTAAAACATGTCCGATCATCACGTGAGATGGAGTAGTTTCGTTGGTGAACATCACTATGTTGATCATATCTACTATATGATTCACGCTCGACCTTTCGGTCTCCGTGTTCCGAGGCCATATCTACATATGCTTGGCTCGTCAAGTATAACCTGAGTATTCCACGTGTGCAACTGTTTTGCACCCGTTGTATTTGAACGTAGAGTCTATCACACCCGATCATCACGTGGTGTCTCAGCACGAAGAACTTTCGCAATGGTGCATACTCAGGGAGAACACTTCTTGATAATTAGTGAAAGATCATCTTATAAAGATACCGTCAAACTAAGCAAAATAAGATGTATAAAAGATAAACATCACATGCAATCAAAATATGTGACATGATATGGCCATCATCATCTTGAGCCTTTGATCTCCATCTCCAAAGTATCATCATGATTTCCATCGTCACCGGCATGACACCAGGATCTCCATCATCTTGATCTATATCAATGTGTCATCACATGGTCGTCTCGCCAACTATTGCTCTTGCAACTATTGCTATCGCATAGCGATAATTGTAAAGCAATTATTTGGCGCTTGCATCTTATGCAATAAAGAGACAACCATAAGGCTTCTGCCAGTTGCCGATAACTTCAATAAAACATGATCATCTTATACAACAACTTATATCTCATCACGTCTTGACCATATCACATCACAACATGCCCTGCAAAAACAAGTTAGACGCCCTCTACTTTGTTGTTGCAAGTTTTACGTGGCTGCTATGGGCTGAGCAAGAACCGTTCTTACCTACGCATCGAAAACCACAACGATAGTTTGTCAAGTTGGTGTTCTTTTAACCTTCGCAAGGACCGGGCGTAGCCACACTCGGTTCAACTAAAGTTGGAGAAACTGACACCCGCTGGTCACTTGTGTGCATAGCATGGCGGTAAAACCAGTCTCGCATAAGCGTACGCGTAATATCGGTCCGGGCCGCTTCATCCAACAATACTGCCGAACCAAAGTGTGACATGCTGGTAAGTAGTATGACTTATATCGCCCACAACTCACTTGTGTTCTACTCGTGCATATTACATCAACGCATAAAACCTAGGCTCTGATGCCACTGTTGGGGAACGTAGTAATTTCAAAAAAAAAATCCTACGCACACACAAGATCATGGTCATGCATAGAAACGAGAGGGGAGAGTGTTGTCTATGTACCCTCGTAGACCGGAAGCGGAAGCGTTAGCACAACGCGGTTGATGTAGTCGTACGTCTTCACGGCCCGACCGATCAAGCACCGAAACTACGGCACCTCCGAGTTCTAGCACACGTTCAGCTCAATGACAATCCCCGGACTCCGATCCAGCAAAGTGTCGGGGAAAAGTTCCGTCAGCACGACGGCGTGGTGACGATCTTGATGTTCTACTGTCGCAGGGCTTCGCCTAAGCACCGCTACAATATTATCGAGGATTATGGTGGAGGGGGGCACCGCACACGGCTAAGAGAACGATCTTGAAGATCAACTTGTGTGTCTAGAGGTGCCCCCCTGCCCCCGTATATAAAGGAGCAAGGGGGTGAGGCCGGCCCTAGGAGGAGGCGCGCAGGAGGAGTCCTACTCCTACCGCGAGTAGGACTCCTCCCTTTCCCTGGTTGGATTAGGACGTGGGGGGAAGGAGGAAAGGGAAGAAAGAAAAAGGGGGGGCGCCCCCCCTCCTTGTCCAATTCGGACTTGGGGGGGAAGGAGCGCGCGGCAGCCCCTAGGCCTCCTCTCCTCTTCCTCCACTAGGCCCATTAAGGCCCATTAGGTTACCGGGGGGGTCCGGTAACCTCCCGGTACTCCGGTAAAATGCTGATTTCACCCGGAACACTTCCGATGTCCAAACACAGGCTTCCAATATATCAATCTTTATGTCTCGACCATTTCGAGACTCCTCGTCATGTCCGTGATCACATCCGGGACTCCGAACAAACTTCGGTACATCAAAATATATAAACTCATAATGAAACTGTCATCGTAACGTTAAGCGTGCGGACCCTACGGGTTCGAGAACAATGTAGACATGACCGAGACATGTCTCCGGTCAATAACCAATAGCGGAACCTGGATTCTCATATTGGATCCTACATATTCTACGAAGATCTTTATCGGTCAGACCGCATAACAACATACGTTGTTCCCTTTGTCATCGGTATGTTACTTACCCGAGATTCGATCGTCGGTATCTCAATACCTAGTTCAATCTCGTTACCGGCAAGTCTCTTTACTCATTTCGTAATACATCATCTCGCAACTAACTCATTAGTTGCAATGCTTGCAAGGCTTATGTGATGTGCATTACCGAGAGGGCCCAGAGATACCTCTCCGACGATTGGAGTGACAAATCCTAATCTCGAAATACGCCAACCCAACATGTACCTTTGGAGACACCTGTAGAGCTCCTTTATAATCACCCAGTTACGTTGTGACGTTTGGTAGCACACAAAGTGTTCCTCCGGCAAACGGGAGTTGCATAATCTCATAGTCATAGGAACATGTATAAGTCATGAAGAAAGCAATAGCAACATACTAAACGATCGGGTGCTAAGCTAACGGAATGGGTCATGTCAATCACATCATTCTCCTAATGATGTGATCCCGTTAATCAAATGATAACTCATGTCTATGGCTAGGAAACATAACCATCTTTGATCAACGAGCTAGTCAAGTAGAGGCATACTAGTGACACTCTGTTTGTCTATGTATTCACACATGTATCATGTTTCCGGTTAATACAATTCTAGCATGAATAATAAACATTTATCATGAAATAAGGAAATAAATAATAACTTTATTATTGCCTCTAGGGCATATTTCCTTCAGCATGCTGGATAGCGGTCGATGAGTGGAGTAATAGTAGTATATGCTGAATCGTTTCGATCTACTTGTCACGGACGTGATGCCTATATACATGATCATGCCTAGATATTCTCATAATTATGCTCAATTCTGTCAATTGCTCAACAGTAATTTGTTCACCCACCGTAGAATACTTATGCTCTTGAGAGAAGCCACTAGTGAAACCTATGGCCCCCGGGTCTATTCTCATCATATCAATCTCCATCACTTTAATCTTGCTTTGCTTTTTTACTTTGCCTTTACTTTTTACTTTGCATCTTTATACCAAAAATATTATATCTATCAGATCTCACTCTCGTAAGTGACCGTGAAGGGATTGACAACCCCTAATCGCGTTGGTTGCGAGTAGCTATCGTTTTGTGCAGGTACGAGGGACTTGAGCGTGGCCTCCTACTGGATGGATACCTTGGTTCTCAAAAACTGAGGAAAATACTTACGCTACTCTGCTGCATCATCCCTTCCTTTTCGGGGAAAACCAACGCAACCTCAAGACATAGCAATGTCCAACTTGATTGCACATAGCCCCTCCCTCCCCGTTCTTTTCTGCTTTTTTGTGTGGAAACACTCATATGCTACCAAAATATTATCTGTGATTAGTCTCCCAGGGACAAAAGCACTCTGAGTTGGGCTGATAATGTCTGACAAAATTAATTTCAGACGCGCTGCAATCATTTTTGAGATAACCTTATACACCACATTGCATAAACTAATAGGTCTAAATTGAGTAACCTTTTCTGGGGAGTTAACCTTTGGGATCATGACAATTGCAGTATCATTCCATCCTGCTGGTATTGAACATGTATTCACCGCCTGTAGTACTTCTTTTGTCAGGTCCTCTCCCAACATAGACCAAAATCTCTTATAAAAAATGGCGTGAAGACCATCTGGACCCGGCACTTTTAAATCACCAATGTCAAATAAGGCTTTCTTAACTTCATCTTCCGTATATGGGGCCATGAGGGCCCTATTCATTTCATCCGTTACTTTTCTTTTAACAAGAGAGAGAACTCCTGGGTCTGGTTGCGAGACTTCTGACGTGAAGAGTTTTGAAAAATACCCTTTAATATAATCCTTCATTTCCGTACCTTGTACCCAGACTCCGTCATCCCTAAGCAATTTTTTAATCTGGTTCCGTTTCTTTCTAGCCGTTGCCGCATTATGAAAGAAAGAAGTGTTGCGATCCCCATGCAATAACTAATTTGCACGACCACGATGTACCCAATGAATCTCCTCTTGTTCCAGCAAATTTTCAATGAGAACCAAAATCTCCTTCTGTCGTGCATGGGAATCCACATTCATAGGGCATTTCCGTAGCTTCTCCAACTCTTTTTTTAGCTTTTTTATTCTCTGTTTTGGGCCTCTCAAAACCTCGTGACCCCAAATGTGCAGATCTGACTGAAGCGCACGAGTACGATCGGCGAGCTTTGGCCCAATACTCAGCATCTTTGCCTTTTCCCATGCTGTACGAACAATTTCGCCGACCGTCTCCTCCTTGAGCCATCTAGCTTCAAATTGTTTTACTCGTCCCCTTGGGGCGTTAAAAATATTTCCATCAAAATATTCCGTATCCAGTACGAGTGGACGATGATCAGAATGAACGTGTTCCTCATTAATTAACGCAGCCCGAGGGAATTTGTTCGCCCATTCCACATTGCGCACCGCACGGTCGAGCCTCTCTCTAGTATCGCCTCTCCTCCAAGTGAAAGGGTCTCCAATACAACCCATATCCTCGAGGCCACACTCTCCTAGACAATTACGGAAGTCTCTCATCATAGCATTTGGTCTTGCATTTCCGCCCTCTTTTTCTGACGACAGTAAAATTTCATTAAAATCCCCTAAGATCACCCAGGGGTGATGACCCAGTTTATGTAAATTCCTAATATTATCCCACGATAACTTACGATCACTCCAAACCGGATGACCATAAAAACCCGTGAACCGCCAATGTACATCATTATCATTCATAAAAAGAATGTCAATAAAATGAGACGCCACATAGTTTGAAACAACTTTATTCAACTTATTATAGTACAAGACTAGGCCACCGACCCGACCATCACTCTCTACTACAATCATCGAATCAAAAGATAAAGAGCAATGCAACTCATCTGCTTTACATTTATTCAAGTGTGACTCTGAGAGAAAGATCAAATCAGCCTTGGTACGCTGTTGGATCTCCAAGAGCTCACGAACTGCCGTGAGGGAGAGCATACCACGACAATACCATCCTAGGATCCTCATTTGGCCCGGCGGTCCTCCACCTCGGAGGCCGCCGATGTGCCATCATCTCCAACCGACTCCCTCCTCTGTTGCATGTATGCCTCCTCCTCCTCCTCTGTTTCCTTTGCTACATGTGTGACTATATCATCCCCATCCCTCACAGTGTCAACTCTACCCATATAGATTCTCTTGGAAGAAACACTCATGTCACCATACAGCACACGCTCATAGCTATCCATTTCCCTCTCAACAGAAAAAATTTGGTCACTCCCTGTTGGTGGAACCCCAAAAGGATTACCCCTCTTTTTCCCTATGATCTCTTTTCGAGCACTTTCAGCTTTCTCATCCCCTCCCTTCTTTTTACCTTTCATCTCCTTTTTTTTGCTTGGCCCTGCATAGCACACATGCTTGGATTCAAATACTAAAGAGACTAAAATCAAATTAATGAGCATTTATTATCCTCCAAACCCTCCAATCTAGAACTCGCCTGTGTTAAAGGAGATGAGTTAAATGAGGAGAGAAAGGACTAATCCACATTTTAGTAGGGGTACCCTTGACTAAAACATTTTAGTCTCAAGACTAGTTTTAGCCTCTCTTAGGTGCTTGGAATTTTAGTCTCTTAAAGAGACTATTTTTAGTCAAACTAAAATAAGTCCTTTGGATTCAAGCACCCCCTAAGTTAATACCCACTATGAAGGTAGTAATATTGCCTAGGGATATGTGTATTTTACTTAGTGTATGTTACTCTCCAATGTGGCTAGTCTGAAAGGAAGATCGATGCCCCGTATACATTGGCTGCATACAGTTGTCGAGGTGGCCATGGCCATCCCTGGGCTTACATGAAAATGACACCATTTTCTCTTTCATGTAGGTTAGGTCCGCGCCATATAAAACAGGCCCGAAGTCAAGTACAGCATAGTCGGGCACACGTCGTTGGCTCCCGGCAACCTCCGGGGACCGGAGAGGACGCGGTCGGTCGCGGCCGGTCGTGCCAGGCAGCGGCGAATTATTTGCGCAGGCGGCGTGTGCACCAGCGCACAGCACAGCACCGCACAGCGCAGCGCAGCCGGTGGTGTGCGTGGGTGCAGTGCAAGTGCAACAACCCCACCCGCCAAGAAAAGGCCCTGTGCCATGGGGGGCACGTCGCGTGGACGAATGATTCCGGCCGCACCCGACCCTCCAGCGCCCCAATGAAATTCATTGATACGATTCCGTTCCAGCGGCCGGCAAGGGGACAAGCCGGGGAAAAGGCACCGCGTACGACGCCCATACCCTATTGCCGTAGTAGCTCTCGTCCCTCGACGACGACCTACTAGACGGCGAGCACAGCACAGCGATCGTACTTCTCTCCTGTAGCCGGTCGAAAGGCGCCGCTGCGGCATCACATCCCGTGCACCGAACCCAGCCCGGCCGGGGTCCAGCGAGGCGAGGCGATCGCCCGCCGAAGGATCGATAGTGGCCCGTCCATCCTGATCGCTGATCGCTGATCGGACGGGTCAAGGCCAATGTGGTGCACTGTGCTGCGTGGCGGTGTCCTCCACAAATGCGAACCCTCCTCCCGTCGGTGCCCAATTCTGACCCCGCGCCGCCGTCTTCGCCACCGGCATGGACACACCGGTCGCCGGTCAACGGCGAGGCGCGCTGGACACGCAACCGGCGAGCTCCCCAAGATTTCTGTCGAAGCGAGCTCGCCTTTCACGCGACAAGTCACGTTAAAATTATCCCGCCCTCCGCATTTCCAGATAGGCACGGAGGCCGGACGCAATCATGCAAGAAACAACAACACGAGGACTAATCTAATCGTGTCCCATGACAACGGCAGTGATGACAGGTCCACTGTCCAGACGCGGGGAATTCTTTGCATCAGCAAAAGCATATCGGCCGATCGGTGCATAGCCTGTGTGTAGCTTTTATCTATAGTTGAAAATCCAAACAAGGCTTCAGCTCCATGGTTGTTTACTCCAAAGAACGGGCGAAAGGAGGAGCGAATATATTCCCATTGGACGGCTCGCCGGATAGAATTGCATCCATGCCACACAACAAAAACAATTGCATGATAGGCGTCGTTAACCGCAACGTAAATGCAGCGCGTAACAGCGACCCAAATTAGTAATCATTAATGGCGATTTGGCAGCGGACACAGCCAGCCAGGTGTGTCTAGGTAGTAAAGCCAGACAAAATCGGGAATTAATAGCCTAATGAACTGCAGTTACTACTGCTAATCATGGTGACAGTGCAGCACTAGCAGAGCACAAATCTTAATCTCGAAGAGTACAGTACTATGGACAAAATTCAGGTAACTGTCGAAGGAAAAAAAATGGATGGTGTGAGCTGTAAACGAAAAAGGAGTAATGGCGCCGTTACATGGAGGCCAACGGCGTCGGTGCCGGCGTCGTCAACGTCAGGGCGGGCCCCACCGGCGGGGTCTGGAGCGGGCGGGGCGTGACGTTCTTGCCGCCGCCGACGGAGAGGGAGCGGAAGAAGGTCCTGGGCCGCGGCGGGGCGGCGGGCTGGCGCGCGGAGCGGCTCTTGACGGGGGCGGGCAGCTGCGGCTCCCCCTTGCGGCGCACCTGGTGCCTGCTGCTGCTGGGGATGACGCAGGTGAAGACGACCCCGATCTTGGCGAGGCGGTTGACCCAGCGCGGGATGCGGGCGCGGGCGACGAGGCGGCGGCACGCGGCGTCGCAGAAGTGGTTGCAGTTGCGGGAGACGAGGTTGTAGGCGTCGCCCGGGAAGTCGGCGGCGAGGTCGGCCATGAGGGCGCGCACCTCGGCGCGGGTCAGCGCCGTGGTGCCCACCAGCACCGCCTCCCGGAACGCGTAGCCGGGGCACCGCCGCGGGGGCACCTCGAAGATGCCGCTCCCGGCGCCCTCGTGCGCGCCGTACGCGTACTCCACCCCGTGGACCTGCACGCCCGAGTGGTACACGCCGAGCCCCAGCCACCGCGCGTACCCGTTGGCCGGGGTCACGTCGTACACGTTGAGGAAGACCGGGGACGACGACGGCGCCGCGGCGGCCTGGCGCGGGGCGGGCCGGGGCGTGGAGGTGGACGCGGAGGACCCGGCCGAGGTGGAGGTGGAGGAAGAAGACGAGGCGGAGGCGGAGGCGGAGGCGGCGGCGGCCATTCCCTCGGCCCGCGCCGCGTCGGCGGAGAGAGGGAGGGGAGAGAGAGACGCAGACACCCCCGCACGGCACCGTGGTCGCCGCGCGGCGTTCCGGGCGCTGCGCGTTTTTATGTGGGTTTCTTTAGCAGATTGTCGCGCGGCTGTGTCTGATGCTGATCGTTTTTTCGTGGCATCGCATTGGGGCGCTTTGGCTTTGGCTTTGGCAGGCTGGCGTGTCCATGATGCAGCGCCGCAATAGAGGATGCGAGCCGCCAAGATTCGTGCTGGGCTTTGCCTGCCCATGAACGACTTTTTGTTTTACTGGTAAAATCTTATTTTGGTCATTGCCATTGGTTTAATATAATTTCCGAATGCGGGATGAATTACAGCTCCCACTTGAACATCGCTTAAGAGCAACTCCAAAGGGTCGACTCATTTCATCCGCCTGCGTCCGTTTGGATCGGTGCGGACAAAAATGGCGGCTCAACGCGCGACCCAAACCCAAATCACATCCGCGTCATGTCCGCGCCGACGCATTTGCGGTCCAAATTTGCGTCCCAAATGCGTCGGCGCGGACGCCGAACGGACGCTTCGCGCGCCTTCCTGTTGTCCGCCGTGTTCCCACATGGCGGCCGTCCAACTACCCGTTGTCCACGCTGTCAGCTTAATTTATGACGACGGGCCCACATGTCAGCGACGGCGCTCGTCCTTTTTAAGCCGTCCGTGCGGCGGGGCCGTCCTTGTCCAAACTCGCCGTCCACATCTGCCATCCTTTGCTCCCTCGTCGCCGGCAAACCCTAGCCACCACAACCACAACAGAGATGGGCCTCTTCTCCGGCGCCAGCGGCAGCAAGACCAAGGGCAAGTCCCCCGCCACCCCTTTCCTCCTGCCTCCGCCGGCGCCGGCGCCTCGCCGACAGAGGCATCGCGTGAACGTGCCAGTGCACCAGGCGGAGTGGCACTGGCAGCACCGCCAGCCTCTGCCGTATCCCGACGTGACGCTGCCGCACGACTGGCATCTGGATCTAGAGAGGATCCCAGTGCCGGTGGCGCCGCGGGTGGCTCGTGCTCACGCGGAGGAGGTGCGGCGCTGCTGACGCTGGAGCAGCGCCGCGAGGCCGCCTACGCAACCGACTCGCCCAACTGGGCGACGTGGTTCGTCTTCGAGCACGAGGAGGCGAGGCGACGGGGCATGCGCGAGGTCGAACGGAGGTCGCCGCCACCGGCACTTGTCGTCCGCGATGAGCACCAGGCGGCGGAGGACGCATACCAGGCGGCACTTGCGGCCGTCTTCCGGGAGAGAGAGGAGGACGAGCGGCGCAGGGCGGAGGCGGCGGAGGCGGAAGAAGAGGCTCGGTACGAGGCGACAATGACGCAGGCCCTTGTCCTCTCCGCGGCGGGCGACAGCGTGGTGCCGCCGGTGGGCCCGCCGTCCTCCATCAAGCCGGAGGCGTAGCCCGAGCCGTCCCCCATCGAGCGCTACTCCTGGACGGGAGTAGTGCACGAATGGGTACACACGCCGCCGGTCTAGATGGGAGCGACGCCGGCGCAGGAGCAGGCGTACCTCGAGCACTGGCGCAGCATCACGGTGGCCGAGGAGCGCCGCGACGGCGAGTACCTCGAGATGCTCGAGCGCGACCTCAAGCAGGAGCAGCGCGAGGCCGAGGAGGAGGCGCGCCAGGCCGCGGCTGCACAAACAGCCGCACAACCCCCCGCGCCGGCACTGCCCGACATGACGGTGCTCTGGAATACGGCGTTCGCCTGGGCCGGGCCGCGCCAACGCTCATCGACCTCACGGACCCCGAGGACGACGACGAGGACGCCTAGGGCAGCGCGCCGCCTCGTAATTTAGGTTGTTCTTTTTTTAATGCAAATGTGAACGCATGGACTCTCGCCGGCCTTCGTGGCCGGCTTTAATGTTTAATTAATGCCGTTTTTCTTTTTTAATATGCACGCGTTCATTTTTTTTGCACCGTCAAAAATGGGTTCAGGCCAGCATTGGGCGCACGCGCCGGCCCAAATGCGGAAGCGGACATCCGTGTCCGTCTAGCCGACCCAAACGGACAAAAAGCGAACGAAATCGTCATTCGTTTGGGTCGGCCCGTTGGAGTTGCTCTTAAATGGCACCATGCGGCAATTTTTCGTGTTTTGACCCTTTTTTGAAACCTATTCAAGATTTGACCCTAGTTTGAAAAAAATTCGAGATCTGACCCTTTTGCTACAGCCAGAGTGCATGGCGGTAGGGTCTAACAGCCGGGACTTTGGCGAAAATATCGCTACCGTCAACCGGGCTGGCGGTAGCCTGCACAACCCTACCGCCAAGGTGCTTGGCAGTAGGCACGAGCATGCACTGTGTTCAATATTTAGGAGGTTTTTGACGATAGGGCATGCAACCCTACCGCCAGGGACCTTGGCGGTAGGCTGTTATACTCTACCGCCATGGTCCCTGGCGGTAGCAAAAGGGTCAGATCTCAAAAAAAAATTAAACTAAGATCAAATCTCGAATAGGTTTTAGAAAAAGGTCAAAACACGAAATTTAGCCGCACCATGCACCATCAACTCAATTCCTGTCCATTCAAAAAGAAGGAAAACTCTCAATGCCGACCAAATGATGGTTCTGACCAGACTTTGCAATTTTGTAATCAGCATGAGTACATGACAACCACGTCGTCTCTTTCCACCAAAGATTCTGGACCTCCATTATCTTCTCGCTCGGTCACTTGGATTTCCATGCGTTAGGGCCTAGGATACTGTCAGATGTGCGCCCCTGATGAGTACTGTTGGGTGTTGGCCTCACGATCAAGCGTCGTGTGCTCTCTGCGCGTCAAAACCTAGTCACGACACTGAGAGTTCTTGCCTGGTGGCCGAAGGGGGACGGGGTAGGCACAATGAGAATTTGTCGCTGAAAACATGCTGACCCTACAAAAGCAGCCCGACCGTAGAAATGATGGCTCGAACTACAATGCAGCAATAGCTGGGAAACAAAAAGCAGGAAATAAACTTTAAAAAAGCAGAAAAATATAAATTTGCCTGTGATATCATGACCGTTGTTGTGAGATTTCGGTCACCTCGTGTGTACTTAATTGGCAGTCTGCGCCTGGACGATCATTATACATCGGGCAGGGACAAGCTGAAAGCTGTATCGGTCTCCTATGATTGCAATCGATGTTGCTTCAGCACATTTGTGAATTCAGATTCAGTGAGGTGGCCTGCTTAAAGCTGGAAGGATAACAGACTCAGGTCCTCCATCTTAACTCATGTCAGCCTTCACCTAATGTTAAGTTGTACCTACCGTCATAATTCACAACCTCTGTCCCATTATCCTTGTCTACGCATGAAACATAACGCAAAAAGCCGTCCAACTTATGTTATGCTCGTATATGCTGCAACAGTCCGAACCAGTGCAAGGTACTCTACTCTTTTTTTTTTTTTGAAAAGGAGGTCAACCCCGGGCCTCTGCATCGGACGCAAGGTACTCTTGTATTCTAGAAAAACAGATCTCACGTAATAACTATTTTTAGAAAGGCCATACAGCCCTGCTTTTTATAGAAAGCAGAGGTTCCAGCTGGGAAATGCCAGCGCGTTCAAACATCAGTCTAGATTCAGAGTTTCAGACAACACAAGCACAAAGCAGGAAACTGACTGGTACACCGTACAGCACAGCACAAACATCTTCATGCACAAAAATCAATTTGATCTCTCAATCTAGAAAGACCGAACTGTTTTGTTGCTTCATGCACAAAAATCTGTTTCATCTTTGCCTCTAAAAGCACCGTAATGTTTTGTCGCAACTGTTGTGGGGGCATGTACCTATCTATACAAGCGACGTACAATCTAGTATCAGAGGTAAGAGTGTATTAGCATGAGATATACATGGAAAATGCCTAAGAAAAACCGCCCTGTGTGTACAAGACTAAGAAACTTCTGAAAGTGTCAGTATGTTAGCAGCCATATGATGCCCCCCTCCAACAACGAACCTCCAGCTAATTTCTGCCTCCGTCTACCCTGTGTGGTTACTGTGATGGAACTCCATCTCCTAGACTCGCCTCAGTTTTGCTTCTTTCCGCCAGCCAAAATGCGAGAGATTTGGAGGCCTCGGGAGAATGCCTGGTTGAATAGCAGCCTCGTCTGGAACTCCGAGACAAAAGGGAACCATGCCAGAACCGCCACTGGCACGAAGATCACGATCCCCATAAGGTACTCGTACCCCCTGGACAAGGCCTTCACAGATCCCCACAGACCAAAAGCCTTCACCACTGGCTTGCTTGCCTGTGATATCTGTTGCAATGATGCCGAACGGATTAGAGCCAGTGAAAGATGTCAATTTTGATAATAGCAACTTTAACTCGATCAAAATTCTCTCGTTTCTCTCTCCCTATGAATTGATACTGCTCCTCACTCAGTCCTCGCTACTGATAAGCTGGGAGTAAAACCTTGAAACAAAACAACAGGAAAGCTTTGGTGCTGATGACGTACCTGCAGAATGGCCCATCCTGTGGGTGCAAAGGCAAGGAAGCTGGCGAATATGTCACCAACTGTAAGGTGCAGAAGGGTGAAAAGAATCGCCAAAGTTCCAACAGATCCAATGAACAAGAACAATTTGAGGAGCCGGAACATAAGCTGGAAGTCAGCACTAAATTTCTTTCTTCCCATAGATACCACCTAAGTAAATGGCACCATATCAGCAGCATAACAAGGGCATAAACTAGAGGCATACGTCAACCAATATATACTTATTGATTTCATCAACAGAAAGCAAATGAAATTTACCTTGAGGACTAACACCACTGCTACAGTGACCAGCCAAGACAGACCATAAATCTGAAGCCACAAAATCAAGTTTGGAAGGGACAGTCACTAAATTGTATCAGTAAACAGTGATTATAAACAATCAAAAAGATCATGTAATCAGTCTCATGAAATCCATTTAGTTCGAGTAGAGTTGTAAAATACTAGCAAAAATAAAGGATGACTTACTGATATGCTTTTGTTGCCATTAGAGATATTCAGATGGTACATGATACCATACTGAAACATGAAGAATCGGAGAGATAATATGATTTCCCATATGCGGCCGATTATGCCTGTTGACAGCAGATGTTCCTGCTCCTCTTCCCACCACGACTCCCAGGCCTTATTGGCCGGCACACCAATCCCACCACGGCTGCTTATCCATTTGTTCCAATCATCCCAATCATCCACCACCTTTTGCCATTCAAATCCGGATGGGTTGAAGAGGAAAGGAGCAAACAACCATGTGATTACCAAGAACCACATAGATGATGTCAGCAGAACATAGGCAGTGGAATCGGTAGCCACATCACCATAGAGCTCATACACTACAAGTAGTAACATGAGCTCAAGTCCTTTCACAAAGTGACTCCTGCTATACATTCTGTAATTTTCAGCGAACTTTACATGGCGAACAACAAAGCCTCTGCCAGTTGCTCTATATTTTGCACCACCATGGAGGATTGTGCGGCCAAAATAATGTGATTTTGTCCCGAGGGAAAAGGTAAAGAATACTGCACATAGCTGTAGCTGCATGATGATGAAATCCCCCAGGGCGCTTCTAAAACCCCTTTCCAGTCCGATCTCCATAAACATGGGTAAGGCCATCAAAAGACCTAGCTGCACAATAGATTGGGACCCCATGGCTGCCTCAAGAGCACGGTTGCCTCTCATTCGTGCTTGCTTCATAATTGCAAACTCAAGTCCACTTAAGGCTAAATAAAGCCTCCCATACAAGAAAACATATACTATTATGACAACCATCTGCACAGTAATATAAGAACATCAAAAAACATGGACGATGGCAAATCAAGACAAATGTGATGCAGGTAGATGTTTTGTACCATTGAGCTGACATAAAATCCCACAGTTGTGAAGTAACATGAGAGCATTCGGAAGAAGTCAAAGCGGTGGCCCAAACGGTAGATATCTCTGCTAAGCACTTGTTCTCCATTGCCACACGCCACTTTGGCCTCAAAGAGTGAAATTTGATTCAACCCAACATCACGTCCTTTTCCGACTTGAATGTACTCGTGATGGGTGACATTTCCTCGCCTCAGAGTTGAGTTGAAACCTGAAAAAGAAAATTTAAGTTTGTCTTGTCCAAGAGCAGAAATGGGAAATGTTGGAATGTGAGTTAATGTGTTAGATAAGAGTAGCATCAGTGTCTTAATCAAGTTTAGAGTAGTCTGTCTGAGGCCCATATAGGCCCATGTGTGAATCAGTTGTCAAACCCAGTTTGAGTCACATATACGAGGATGTGGATGTCCTAGGGACCTATCCATTCTTAAATTTCCCTCAAAAATCCAAAGGTAACAGTTAGAATAGGTGGAAAAGTACATACCAGCAAAAATGTCTTCACTTAAGTTTATACCACAGGAAGCCTTGCTAATTCCACCTCTTGTAATGTGAAAAATCCTATCAAACACATCAGGATGTCCATAGTGAAAACGTACCCTGCCCAGAAAAGAGAATGTCAGATACATAGCAATGACCAATGACCATACCACACACTTCAAATTAACAACATTGTTTAGCTTGAAAAGCTCTGATGCCAGGAAAGTTTCAGGAAGCAGCATGTCAGATATTAATCACTTAGATTAGATATAATACACATTTTAAATTGACGACATTTTTTAGCTCGAAAAGCTTTACTGACAGGAAACAGCATGTCAGATATACAGCACATACACAATAACAATAATACACCCTTTAAATTGGCGACGTTGTTTAGCTTGAAAAGCTTTGATGCCAGGAAAGTTTCAGGAAATAGCATGTCAGATATACAGCACTTGGACCACAATATACACTTTAAATTGATGACATTGTTTAGCTTCAAAAGATTTGATGCCAGGAAAGTTCCAGGAAATAGCACTTGGTTGTTTTAATATTTATGGCCTTATTGCCTCTAAAATCTCCAACAAAACATGTGTGTGCATTTCAAGAGCTGATAAAAAAACATGAGCGCTCATCCAGGAGATAGTCACCATAGATGCTCAGCACTCCCTACTCATATTGCAGCATATAAATGACACAAAATGCTCCATATGATAAATATGGATTGTCCTTAATTCAAATAGGACACATCAAAGTATATTCAGACTTACTTCAATGGATTGGCAAGAACCCTCTGTCCTATTGTGACAAAGCTGGTTTCCTGGTTTGACATAAACCAGGCAAGAGATGACACACTACAATCCAGCAATGTCAGATGTTAGGCATTGCTTTGCAATTTTGACAAAGAAAACTAAGTAAAACCTACTGCAAAGCTTAAAACACACCTTCCGGTGAATATGTGTTCACGTACTCCAAGAATTGTTGGAGGACGAATACCATGGTTCTCATTGAATTCTTCCAGCAAATTCCGCATTTTCAAAGCTTCCTCCAAATAATTGTCCTAAACAGCATTGATAAGTACAAAAGACAGAATGCAACCTACTTACTAAAAACGTACTATAACCATGAAGTTCACCTGGTTCATATCAATGGTTTGCAAAGCTTCTCCGCGGGTAAAAATGATCGCGTGATTTTGGTTTTCAGGTTTCCCTTCACCTAGTTTCGCTGGCCCTGGCAATTTTATGCGGTATATTTCCTTCACAGGACAAAAAAGTACATAACGCACTACTGAGTATTGAGGTTTAAATCAGAACCAAAATGAAAGTTTGAACTCGCTTCACGTAAAATGATTACCTGATCGTGATTGTCAAGAGCTTTTACTAGCACCGAATAGAAGACCTTTTGCACCTTCTCACCATCCCTCTCTTCAACTTCATCAATGTATGCCACGCGGAGACCAGGATAACTGTAGTTTCATTTCAAATTCTAACTGAAATTACTTTGCACAGAGGGAAATAACAATTCGAATAAAAGAAACAATTCAGTAATTTTCCCTCAAGGAACATCTCGTTATCAATTAAATGTGAACTAAATATAAACATAACCGAGACACACAGTCTCCAAAGAGTTATACAAGAAAACATTTTGCTCATTGTGGTAGACATGATGTATCTCGCGCTTGGCCAAATGTTGTATATTAATTTCTAGAATAGATCATCGAGATCACTTACTTCACCATCAAGTTCAGTATATCTGTTGCGTGTCGATCACCCGACTGTTTCTGATTTCCATAGATCTGGCACGTAGCAACATATGTGAATTTCATATCTGCTATAGCTTCAAGCTGAGAAGACAGAGATCTTTGGCTTTTCTTCTCTTCCTCTGCGGGATCTGCAATGGCTTTATAGCCTTCTAGTATCTCTGCAAACAAAAGAGGGTGATGTT